>NC_085140.1:436510984-436810984 GCF_024139115.2 Armigeres subalbatus | reverse complement strand
AGTAAAACACATGAACTTTACTCTTGGCACTCTGACAACTTCCAGAAATAGCTACATGGGCCTTCCCCAAGGTTCATGTTTAAGTCCCTTGCTTTACAATTTCTATGTTAAAGATATTGACAATTGTTTGGAAGGACAATGCACGCTTAGACAACTTGCAGATGATGCCGTGATCTCTCTGAGAGGTTCATGTGCAGAAGTCCTGCAAAGACCATTGCAAAATTCCCTAAATAACCTGACTGTTTGGGCCAGACATTTAGGAATCGAGTTCTCTCCGCAAAAAACTCAATTGGTTGTGTTTACTAAGAAGCGGTATCCTGCTCAACTGAAACTAAAGCTGTTGAAAGATGACATAAACCAATCTTTATCTTCTAAATACCTTGGGGTCTGGTTTGATTCTAAGTGTACCTGGAAGACCCATATTGAGTATTTGTTAGAGAAATGCCGAAAAAGGATCCATTTTCTCCGCTCTATCTCCGGAACTTGGTGGGGCGCTCACCCGGAAGACCTCATCAAACTATATAAAACGACTATTCTCTCTGTTATAGAGTATGGCTCTTTCTGCTTCCTCTCAGCAGCTGAGTGCCACCTAATCAAATTGGAACGAATTCAATATCGTTGTTTGCGTATTGCCCTTGGCTGTATGCATTCAACGCATAACATGAGCCTGGAGGTGCTTGCTGGAGTCACTCCTATAAAGCACCGTTACTGGGAGCTCTCACTTAGAATACTGATCAAATGTGGAACAAGTAACACACTTGTATTAGAAAACTTCGATAATATGCTTGAACTGGCTCATCGTTCAAGATACCTGCGAGTCTATCTCAACTACATATCGTCAGATCTCTGTCTTCCATGTTATAATCCACCTCGAGTTCACTTCTGTCAACGACAGTTCCTCAATTGAATACGATCTGTCCATGAAACACGCTATTCAAGGAATACCAGATCATCTTCGACAAATATCTATCCCTTCCATTTTTCTGAAAAATATGAACATGTCAATTGCAATAACAGATATTTCACTGATGGTTCTCGCATTAACGGATCCACTGGCTTCGGTGTTTTCAACGTAAATTCAACCACCTTCCGAAAACTTCAAGAACCGTGTTCGGTTTATGTTGCTAAGCTGGCAGCAATTAATTTCGCTTTGGGGATAATTTCCAATCAGCCCGTAGACCATTATTTCATCTTCTCGGATAGTCTTAGTTCTATCGAGGCACTCCGGTCGATGAAACCTGTTAAGCACGCATCTTACTTTCTTACAACTGTAAGAGAGCAGATGCGTGATTTGGTCGAAAGATCATTCAAGATTACCTTTGTATGGGTCCCATCCCATTGCCTAATCTATGGCAATGAGAAGGCGGACTCGCTAGCAAAGGTGGGCGCACAGGAAGGTGAAGTTTATGATAGACAAATCTCGAACAACGAGTTTTTCCCATTAGTCCGTCAGAGTACTCTTCAAAATTGGCAAATGATTTGGTCACACAATGAACTTGGACGGTGGCTCTTTTCCATAGTTCCTAAAGTTTCTGGGCGAGCGTGGTTCAGAGGTGAGGACTTAAGCCGAGGCTTCATTCGCACGATGTCGAGACTTATGTCCAATCACTATTCACTAAACGCACACCTCTATAGAATAAACCTGGTTGATAGCAACCTATGTAGGTGTGGAGCCGGTTACGATGACATCGATCACGTAGTTTGGTATTGCTCGGAAAACGACGCCTCCAGAGAGCAACTATTGGAGACCCTTGTGGCCCGAGGTAAACAACCCTACAGGGAAGTAGGAGGTGTTTTGGGGGATTGCGATGTGGTTTATATGCAGGCCATCTATGCCTTTCTTTGCTCGTCTGACATAAAAGTCTAATTCCCCTATCTTTTTTTCTTTCTCGTTTTTGTTTTTGTCTTATTGTTCTGTGTAATACGAAGCTATGGCCATCCGGAAGATGCTCCCTGACGAACCACAACTCGAGCCCGACGCTACGCCATACCGTTATTGACGTCAAATACCCGGATGAGCAGCTGAAATACCTCAAACCTAAATCCCAACCTAGTCCGTCCTGAAATTACGCAATCTAACCTTGAGTCGCCACGAGTATCTTGGTCTATACCCTTTCCCCTTACTAACTGTTGATAATAAGATGATATCGATTGTAAATATCATAAAGTCTCGGCTCCGTTAAGTGTTATACACGCCTGAGCCTGTCAAATAAACACAATAGATAAAAAGAAGAATTGAAGGACATGGTGGATTAATCAGGGTTTTTGGTGAAGGGTACGATTTTGGAGTCTTATATGGATTCTTTTGAAATTTCTTAGCTTTAAACTTCAAATCAAGATTTCTCGAGATTCCTCCTAGGGATTTTTTTAAAAATTGGTCCAGAGGTGCAGAATTACCACAGGAATGGAGCCCTGTACTTGGTTTTGATGGACATTTTTATTTCATAATAACGGTCTACCGGGGCACCGTGACTGGTACTTTGGCTGCCAGGTCAAAGTAACCAAGATGTTAGTCACGCGAACAGGAACAACATTAGCAATCGTACCGAACTACCCAAAAGTGGGTTGTTTGCACTTAAAACCGTAGTTTGGGCCAATATCCCAAATTTGAGAAAAATGACTTTTCTGGCACTAGGTAGTTTGCCTTTAATCCCATGTAAACAATTTACTCAAAGCTGGGTTTAATTTATCCAAAGCGGACCTTGATCAACCCAAAATAGAGAATATTGAATTTATTCAAATTTGGGTTATTGGGCTGAGCAACCTCGGTGAGGTGTTTGAGGATCGTAGTGTGCCGCGGTTGAAACCGCATGACAATTTTTTTCTCGCGCGTTATTTTTTCCTGAATTTCGTGATTTTCATAATTTTCGGCTGATATTGTGTCATAATTTAAAAATTGTGTGTGTTTTTAGGAAAATGTGTTTTTTTTTTGTTTATTTAATAATGATAGTTATGCGTCGGGAGTGGAGAAAATCGATTGTTTCAACGCGATTAGATTCCGGAATTGTTGCCTTCAAAGTTTTATAGATTATGTTTCGTCAGTGACCGGAATGGATCTGAAGAAAAAAATCAAGCTGAATCAATACTCAAGCTAGGCTGAGAAGACCATCTACATTCGACAAGGATTTGGAAAAAAAATTCATGCCGCCTGTTGAATCTCAAGGAAACACGGAGATGGATTTGCAAGGTTCTAACTTGGCCTTTAACCCTTAAAGGCGCAAGGCGACTTTTTTAGAAATCGTCGGAAATATTTTTAACGTAAATAACCATTGAAATAATTAACATTGAACGTATTTTCGGTTTGTTGTTTTAAAACAACATTGCGCATTTAAGGGTTAAAGTGAAGTCATTTGTCGACGGAATCATGCAGAGTTGGTGATAAAATTTGCGGTTTCCATGAGCGTCAAAAACGTTTCCGTATTCCATCATCTTTTCGTGCGGAAGCAATGTGACCTTTTTTGCTCTTTCACTCGTCTGATGAGCTAATTCTTGGTAAGATCTAACCAACTTGTAATCATTCTTTCATCAGCAGAAAACGCAAAATGGTAACAGAAAGTAGTTGACAGTTCGTGAAACTGTTAAGAGCTGAGCAGAATGGATGCGTTTCCCTGGGCTTTGGATTATGATTCTCCACAAATATTGATATATTCTAGGAGAATTGTAATCTGTGCTGGTAGGAGTCTACGAACTGGGGTTGGAATCTATTTGAATTGAATTGAATTATGGGAATTGAATTGTAAGTTCGTATACTCCTATTCGGTTTCCTCAATGACCGACAGGGTGCGTGCTACATGTCGCGGATAGAAGCTAAGGGAGGTGTGGTACAATTCGACTGAATTTATTGAATAAAGAGCCTTTTAATAGTCAGTCAATTGTGCTTAGCCTCCTATTGTGTTGTAACTGAATAATGTCAAAATAGATAATCGATACAGACACCTCCTTTCACAACAATCTATAATTCATTTGAATGTATTCAACATTGGCTCCGTAGCTTAATGTCCTATGCGACATAGTTTTGAAGATACTATTTAGCTGATTCAAGTCTAGCATCCTGTACTAGAGAGTTACTTTAGAAGAGACTTCTCATAATTTTATCGTAGTCAACGTTTATGTTAAAAATAAGTTATAAAATGGAGTGCTAATTATTTCCTGCTAGATCAGTTACAAGACAACGTGGACCACATTGAGGAAAAATTATTCAATAAATCGATATTATCGTCGAAAGGCCCAGCTATGCTGTAACCAAATTAATCACTTATTATATAAATCTCTAACTAGAATTAGATAAATAAGCTACTTAATTTAATCCGACTGATATTAAATATAACACTACACTAATTTGAGAATCCCATTTAAAAGAACCTCATAAATAATAAAATGACATTTACTAATATCCATTCTTTTCATTATTTTCCTCACCATCTAACCCGATCTCAACTATAATAAATTATGATGGAGCTTCGAAATTGAGAAGACTCCGAGCCAACACCAAATGCAGCATGATCCTACTAATATCGTCAGGAATCGGAAGAATCTGAAATCTGGTAAACACTTATTAAAGCTAATAAGTGGTAAGTAGATAGAAAGAATACATGCATGGTAAGTGCAAATAACTTATAATTCCCCATTCCAATTCCATTGCGTAAATGTATATATCATATGTGTTTACTTTGTAAATGATAACCGTACTTTGTTTATATATATATGCACATTTGTGAAAAACGTATATATGTTTCTGTGAGTGTGTGTGTATATTATATCAAAACAATAACCTAAAAATTTATTTAGGAAATAGGTGGAAAATTATGCTGAAGTGTTGTTTAGGATGGTTACTGAGAAGTGCAAAATATAGTTGATGTAAAAATTGATGTAGCGGTGTTGGCAGTCATGGGTGAAGTGAATTAAGTGAATCGACTCATCATTAAACACACGACTGCAATATATGTTCAACAAAATCGTAAGCAATGACTTATATACTTATTAATACTATGTTTGCACTACGGCCTGAATAACATGTTATTCAAATTATCGACAAAAGAAAGCTCATCAATATAGTCGAATAACATGTTACAAGGCCCTAGTGTGAACATAGTATAAGTCGTGACGTGAATTTGGAAAGGTTGAACGGTCAGTGGATTAAAATGTACTGTCTTGAACTGTAAATCTGTTGATGGTCACGTGTTGCATGTGTGACGGTCATGTAACACAAATTATTGTAGCATGACAGAAAAAAAAGTCATGAGCTACCGTGACATTTTTCTATGCGACATAATATGTGTCACAAATGAAACTAATGGAATATAATTTTGAAGGTGATGAATGCATGGAGCCAATGGAGCTAAATATTTGAAAATAATACAGTTAATATGGCTGAGCTCGCTTTTTGTGCTTTCTTTACGCGGATTTTGGGATTTATAAGTTTTATTTCCTATTTTCCGGGTATTGGCCACCCGAAATGAACAATAATTATAATATTATGAAAACTCGATTTGCATATAAACAGCAAGTGAAAGATTTAAGAAAGATGAACGGTTTACGCCAAATTTATACAAAATGTTTTTTTCTTTCTCGCGAGTAAAAACCACTAGAAATCGATTTCGTTGAGCCATTTCTTACGTTTATTTTAAAATATTTTGATTTATTAGCTTTTTTCGGCGTGCAACTTTTTCAAAATGAAAAAAATTCCAAGAAATACGACCATAACGTGTGTCCTTGAAAGTGTTTATGCTGGTATTTTTTCAAGAAGTATGCTGTTTGTGCTGACGACGTTCGTTCTCACATTAAAAGTTCTAAGCAAACATCTAGCGTTGACTACGACTTCAGTATATGTGCCTACCATATTATCAATAAACGGATCACTATCCTGAACTGCAATCAGGTTACAAATTATGCTTCTATCAATCATTCCGTTTCCACGATCTATAGTGCCGTGATCCGGGGGAACATTGAACATTTTTTTAATTGTTTTGTACATATTTCCTCCGTAAGTGGCTTTTCTCATATTTTTAAAACGAGTACTGCTACATGTATAACATATTAGGCAATTGTTCTTGATTATTTGATAATTTTAAACTGGTTTTAAAAATTTTTTTATGGAGTTTTTTGACTCTTCAATTTGGGGTAACTTTGATCATCAAACGTTTCAATCATTTATCTATGTATAAAGCAAGCGTCGGTAAACGCCTTAAGGTAGGCAATTATAGTTGGAATGCATCGATTGTTTGGACAAAGGAATCATAATCGCTAGTGGAATTAGGGGTAACTGGAGTAATATGCATCCTTGGGGCAAATCGTCTTTTTGGCATATTCGGCGATGTTCCAGGAATATTTTTATGAATGTTTACTATTGGATCGCTAGTTCGAGATCCGAACTACATGCGCTGTAGTAAATACTCTGGAAAAACTGCTGAAAATGTATTCAAAATGGCAAATAAGTCGTTTTACCCCGAGGGTGCATATTACCTCAGTTTCCCCAATCTGGGTTTTCAACAATAAAAATCAAAATTTTGAAATAAAAAATGTGGTTCAACTAAGAAAATAAGATTACTTATCACACAATTATACGTACGAGCATATTTTTTTGTTATTACATATCAAGACAAAATTTTCAAAACGACTTATCTGCTTTTGTAAACAAAGATTCAAACGACGATTTGACGAATCTGATAGCTCTCCCACGCAAACCAACACCACCAATAGGTAGCGGAAACCTTCACCAAGTCGTTTTGAAAATTTTGTCTTGATATATTGGTTTTTAGTGCTTTTTTTGAAATATATCTAGAAATATCATTTTTTACTTAGATAATCAAAAACAGGTTAAAAATAAATCTGAATCGAATAGTTGAAATATTAAATTATTTAAATGATTTTTAAGTCTGTAAAAACGTTCTTTTTCATAACAGCAATAGCTTTTAAATATATAAGAAATGTCTCATCGTTTGACGATTTATTGTTTTGAGAAATCGTACTCGGGATATAAATTGACGATACACTCAGTACGAAAGTGAACTCTCCGGGGTTTGAACCCCCTCCCCTATGAATTATTTTTTGTTCTTACCCCACCCGCCATAAGCCTTTACGTAATAAGTGTGCAGCCACAGCAGCCAAACAAAACAAATTGTTTATTAATTTACTTTTTCTAAAAGCATCATAGCTTTTATGACTGCTCAGAACATTCATTTTGCACTACCATCATAGTAGATAGCGATACATTCACAGGCGGCACGAATATAATCACATGATACGAACGACTCGCGGGTAATACATTCATTGCCATGAATGGCATGTGTCTACAACACTATAATTGTCACAAGAGAATGTTGTGCAACATTCTGTCCGGTACAAACAATGTGACATGATAATAGCAGCAAAAATGTACTGTACGAATCACTGAACGGAATTATGAACAAAGATGGTGCCGACAATTTAATAATTTGGTTTTGACCGTTTGGTGATTTTTCGGTGACTCGTTTCTGAGGCTGGTTTCCTGCTTAAGGGAGTTAAGATAGTGGAGAAGTTGTGAATGTGAAGAAAGAACGATACGGTGATAGTGACCACAATAATTTTCGGTGATCATGATGCGTGATTTCATTGCTTATACTGAGTGAAATGATTCGTAGTGGCAGAAAAACTTATATACTTTTGTAAAGGTAAAGAAGAAGAAAAGAGTGATGTTGATATTAGTGATGGTAGTTTGACAATACTAAGTGCTTATAATGATGGGGGTGGGCTGTTATACAAATCCTTGTTTTCATCAACACGGCCCATAACAGTGACCACATGAGCAACATCGCTTAGGAACGTCTGTGTGATGATGGAAAACGGGAGGCTCATAGAAGCCAATATGGGCGGGGTACAGTGTAGATTAATAGCAAGGGACAGCTGCCATTGTAACCACCACAAAAAAAAAAAAAAAAAAAAAAAAAGAAAGTAGTTGACAGTTCGTGAAACTGTTAAGAGCTGAGCAGAATGGATGCGTTTGCGTGCGTTTTGACAGTTTTTTTTCATCTAGTACAACTGTTAAAACGCACGCAAACATATCTATTCTGCTCAGCTCTTCAGCCTCTGAATAATGCTTTACATGCCACTAATATTACTACCAACACTCTCTTAGCATGGGAGACTGGTTAAACTGATTTTCATTTTTATTTTTAACATGTATCTTTATGGAATGAATATATATGATACGGTTTTGAATGGCAGTACTTTTTATAAGTTTTATTTTCATAATTTTAGATTTTCTCGATACTCCATCAGTTTCAGTTTTTACTTCACATTTTCTCTTGATGGCTGATTACTCAGTACACCAACACTTTCTATTTTTCAATAGCTTGGAACACAATAGGTGTTCTGCCGGTACTCATATATCAGAAGCTTCAACGACATACCAAGATATGAGAAAAAAAAACAATATGGTTCTGACATGGAAGTACTATCAGTGTTGTTTCATACTAATCCAGAAAATTAATAAAAAGTTATAAAAGCTGTTTATTATCAATTTTCGCAGCATGCAGTTTTCTATAGTATTTTATGTAGTATATTGAACTCTGCAGTGGTGTGCAATGACGTCAGGTGAAAAGGAGTTCAACGATGTTTCTTCAGAATTCTGTAGATTTGATTTCATTAGAACAAAGTTATACTTCTCGCGTGATTTTTGAGAGCGTCGTGGGTCCGAATGAGAGACTCTCTTTCATTACGCTCTCTTTTGCTAATATCTAGGCTAGTTTAAAATTATTTGCAATATTTTCACCTCAGCACACTAGACAAAGCTATTTTCTTCAGATCGGTGCTGGAAAATCCAATGTAAATGTTAGTATGGCTTTGTAATAATCGAAAGAGAAAGTAAACAAAGAGAGCCTCTCTTTTGGACTTGCGACGTTTTCAAAAATCACGCGAGACTTAATATATCCACGAATGATATTTATCATACTACACATACTTTAAATAAATTATTCCAGTTGGAAGCATTTTCCAACGAAGTAACCGATACCTTTTGTACTAGTTTTTATTATTGTATTTGTTATATTGTCCAATTTCATTTTCAATTATTTTCGTTGTGCAATTAATCATGAAGCATTCATTATTCCCATTATATTTATTATAGATATGTATTGCATACTAATACTCATTATAATCATTATTTAATGCATTACCATTGCAATAATGGAATCCATAAGAGTGAACAATAGTTGAAACCAAGACAAGGTTTTCAGGACGACTTGTCTGCTTTTGTGGGCGAGGATTCGGACGGCGATTTGGCGAGTCTGATGGCTCTCCCACGCGGACCAGCACCATGAACAGGTGGCGGAATCCTTCACCTACCTGTTGGTGGTGTTGGTTTGCGTGGGAGAGTTGTCGGATTCGTCGGGTCGTCGTTCGAATCTTTGTTAGCAGGAGCAGATGGGTCGTTTTGAGAATTTTGTCTTGAAACACTTAATTAAAACATACTCATAACCCACACACAAAAAAGTAATGAAAAATAAACGACATAAACGCAAATTAACAAACTAAGTCTGGCTGTGCATTCTTATTTAACCTCAAATTGAGATAAAATAAGGGATGCTGTTTGACATTAGCTTTCCGATTACTATTGATGTGCTTGAAGAGCCGTGAATGTATCCTTATTTTCGACTCAATTCAATTCCAATTCCGCGTTTTTTCTACTTTCCTTACGTTAAAGATGTGATGACAAAGGCGCTTAATCCAAAATTCAAATCGACAATCGCTCACTTTGAGCGATTATTTGTTTATACTCGCGAAGGATGAACAATTGAACAAGATAGGGAAATGCTAATACTGTTGTATAGAAGTAACATAGGTCACATCACTTTCCATGGTGAATCTTGATCTATGTTACTAATTACCTCATCCAACTAACACAACTTCCTTCCCGTGGTTATTGTGGATATGCAGAGCAGAGGTTTTCTCGGTCTCTGGTAGCAACAATGACCACACACTAACATTCCTTCCTTTTCCCAACTGACTGTAGGGACTTGGCCGGCGCCGTTATTGATCAACATTTGCGAGCTGCTGAAACGTGCGCTTCGAGAATAGATGGTAAATCCCAACCACTGTTTATTTGGATCGAGGTGCAATTTGCACCAGTTCTGATCAATCACGGAGTAGCAACCATTGATATGTACAGTCAGTCTAAGCTAAGCTGAAAGACAAATGTTCAGCATTCAGAGGTCACGTACGGTCGTGATTTATTTAGTAAGCAGAACGATTGGCCGGTCATGACATAATTTGTTCTGCTTTGTGCGGTTAGCAGAACGATCGCCCGATCATCGAAATGTTGTTCTGCTTTGTGCGGGTGTGTAAATTATTTAGAAAGTGAAGATGCAGTTCGCGTCAGTGAGCAGAACGATCGGCCGGTCATCGAAAATATTGTTCTGCTTTGTGCGGTTAGCAGAGAGATCGGCTGGTCATCGACAATTTTGTTCTGCTTAGTGCGGTCGGTAATTAAAATAATTAGTGTTCGTTCGATTATGTTTTGAATTGTTCAAACTACACGCTATACACGGCATACCGTTTACCAAAACGAACCCTGCCACAATACCTACCCCATATATCCAACATCCCAGTGATTTCTCGTGGAAGTGCAGATGACTCGTCGGCTTCTATCAAAGCGAGTATCATGTCAACATTTTCCTACCCATTCCTCAATTGACCTGCATTCGGACACGGCCGGCGCTGGTATTGCTTTTTTTGGGTCAGCAGTTCTTACACATTGAAGATGATGTTAGTCCCAAACTTCATCTGTTGGTTCTCTGTGTAATTACAGCTGACCTGGCAATAACGGAGTAGCAACCGTGGGCGGTCAATCATGCTCATGCTCATGCTCATGCTCATGAGCAACCTCGGTGAGGTGTTTGAATCTTGCTCTAGTTTTGATAGCAATCATGGGAAAGAAAGGGAAAACTACCCAAATTTGGGTAAATTATTTCTGCGATATTCTCATCAGTGCGTATATTGAACTCAAAGTTTGGGTTGAATTGAATTAAATTAGTTGAATTAAAGCGAGTTGATGTAGATGAAACAATAGAAGAACAAACTTAACTAAATTACGATAATATCGAACTTTTTATAGAAGAACAATTTAGGCAAGGATTTCAGGCAAGATCAGATACCTAACTCACAATAAGTAATTGTGATAACAGAAAATAATATTTTATTAATTTCTTGAAAATGGTGAATCTGATCAATGTTACCCCGCTGATCAAAGTTACCGCGGATTTGCTTTTTTCTTTCCGTACTCAATGATCTAGATTAGGTTTTAAAATTATTGATCTTTAATTTAAAGCAATACCAACTGAAAAAATCATAAAAGCAGAGATCGGAACCATTGAATTATATTTGAAATTTGATTGGAACGGAGTTTCATTTATATTATATTCCTCAGGCATTTTTATCTAAAACTAATGCAAAAAATTCCGCTGCGATGTTGAGTTATTTTGTAGTAACATGAACTTTTTCACGCTCAAAATTGCAGTTGTCGTTGTTGTTGGCAGTGCTGAGATTTTCATTGGGAGAAGTCACGCGATATTTATATTTTAGAGTTAAAGAGTTCGCGCTCTCATAGCAAACAATGAAAGGAATTCCGCCAAATTTCCACGGATTTTTATTTCATGAAATCGCATCAGTGTATTGTAAACAACCTATCTCTCCTTCAACAATGTTATTATTATTACTTCTAACTCGAAAATCAGGAACAATATAATGAATTTATCGACTATTCATCGTTGTTTGCACAGATCTATTAAAAATATTTAGAAATTTAGATTTCGAAACAAAGAAACATTCCCATCATGAGTGCTTGTGATGTGACAGGTGACCGGGAGCCCACTAGATTTTCATTTGGTCTCTTGAAAATAAAAATGCCTCTGTTTTCGCTTTCACGTGACTATCACGAAAACTACCAGCAACTGGTTGTTGGTCAAGAAACGTTAAATAGTCGCGGCAACGAAATCATTTTGGGGGTCCTTAATTCCTTCTCTCTTGGTTACCTAATTCTTTCTATAAGATCGCTTTACTTGTGCTTTTAGCATTGGTTCCCGGATCACGGAAATTACCACCACGAGTTTAAACACGTTAAAGCGGAGCTCTCTGAGTTCGCGGGGCACGTGTGGAGTTAATTGGATCAAGTTCAGCGCACGAGACGCCGATCATCGATCCTCGGTCGGTGATAAGCGATCCTCGAAATTGATTGAAATTACGAAGATTGAATAAAATCCACCATATGTTGAAGTAGAAAGCCTTAAGGTGATTATGCAATCATACCTTGAACGATGATGTGCGCTCAGTTTTTTTCTACCACTTTTTCAACACAGAACGCCCAAAACTAGGCATCAGAGGATACATTCAGCAAAATGGAAAAGGCTGAACCGAAACATAGGGTTGTAGCCCCAATTATTGAAAAGAATATATTTATACTAATTCGAAAATTTCAGTTTTTAATTTGCCTTTTGTAATGTAATTGTAATGTAATTGTAATGTAATTGTAATGTAATTGTAATGTAATTGTAATGTAATTGTAATGTAATTGTAATGTAATTGTAATGTAATTGTAATGTAATTGTAATGTAATTGTAATGTAATTGTAATGTAATTGTAATGTAATTGTAATGTAATTGTAATGTAATTGTAATGTAATTGTAATGTAATTTTAATATAATTGTAATGTAATTGTAATGTAATTGTAATATAATTGTAATGTAATTATAATGTAATTGTAATATAATTGTAATGTAATTATAATGTAATTGTAATGTAATTGTAATATAATTATAATATAATTGTAATGTAATTGTAATATAATTGTAATGTAATTGTAATGTAATTGTAATGTAATTATAATGTAATTGTAATATAATTGTAATGTAATTGTAATGTAATTGTAATGTA
Organism: Armigeres subalbatus; assembly: GCF_024139115.2. Taxonomy (NCBI): domain Eukaryota; kingdom Metazoa; phylum Arthropoda; class Insecta; order Diptera; family Culicidae; genus Armigeres; species Armigeres subalbatus. Next base: position 436,798,081 of record NC_085140.1, on the reverse strand, counting down.
ATTGTAATGTAATTGTAATGTAATTGTAATGTAATTGTAATGTAATTGTAATGTAATTGTAATGTAATTGAAATGTAATTGTAATGTAATTGTAATGTAATTGTAATGTAATTGTAATGTAATTGTAATGTAATTGTTATGTAATTGTAATTTAATTGTAATGTAATTGTAATGTAATTGTAATGTAATTGTAATGTAATTGTAATGTAATTGTAATGTAATTGTAATGTAATTGTAATGTAATTGTGATGTAATTGTAATGTAATTGTAATGTAATTGTAATGTAATTGAAATGTAATTGTAATGTAATTGTAATGTAATTGTAATGTAATTGTAATGTAATTGTAATGTAATTGTAAATTTTTATAGCTCTGAGACAAATGGAAAATCCAGTTGATGAGCAAACATCAGAAGAACTGAAAAGAAAAAAAAAGATAAAACGTAAGTTTTCAGTGGAATTATGTATAGTAACCCGTCTTATAAACAGGCAAATCATAAACGTTTGCAGGTTTGTATGTATGTATGATTGTATATTTGAACATTTGTATTCTTGTATGTTTGTATGTTGACCTGAATTTGTTATTAGTTTGTAAATAGGACTATTGTGCATCGACTAAATTGAGTGCATCATTTTATATTAAATACAAATTTTGTCTCTGGCTTATCTGCGATGCGTAACGCGCACCTATATAAACTATCCACAATACCATTTAAGCGGACCATTACCTCACAACAAGTCTGTTGTTCACATAATTCCGCACCCCAAACAGATTCATGGGTTCCGCTAGGCTTCCGAAATCATACCAACTTTTCGCATATCATTAGCCTCGCCGTTGGTTGGTTGGTTGGAGCCGAACGGACGCGTTGCGATCCTGTTCCGTTCGTGGTTTAAACAGTGATCCTAAAAATCCCATCTGGTAGGGGAGAATGGTGTAAAATGCACTCATAGGGCAAAGGTCCGAAAAAAATCAAATCATAAGTAAAATTGTTTGCACAACAATTATTAGCGAATATTTCCATTACATTCCTACATTAGATGTTCATTATTGTGTTGTAACGAGAAGATTTAGAAAAAACCTTTGATTTGAACACTGAAGTTCAACCGTCTAAGACGAGTTTAGTACTTTTCATTTAATTCCACTAAGATTTGTTATCTTCGCGGATACGTATTTCGACCTCAACTGTGAGGTCAAAATACATATCTGCAAAGATAACAAATCTTAGTGGAATTAAATGGAAATTACTAAACTCGTCTTAAACGGTTGAATGTGGAATGAAAAGAGCTTAAAATATTGTTTTCTGACTGAAGTTCAATTATTTGCAGTTCTCATTTAAAGTGCGTCAAAAAGTCACAAAAGTCTTACTTTGAGTAGGATATCAATGATTTATATCACGTTGACATAAATTGGCATTTCAGTTTATATTGGTTATCGCTAGAAAAGGCTAAGAGGTGCATATTGGGCTATCCTTCCCTATGCATGGTACCACCGTTAGCGCCGACTGTTTCTGTGTGATCGTATAATATTTATTCACCTCTATAAGTGGATCGCACTTAATTTGATTTGTGTGCCAACAGCACATCCACCCGGGTGCAGATTGCATTCGTAATTCCTCGTAACCCTTCCCAAATCGGTCTGCAACGGTCATTGGTTGTGTTTGTGTGGCTGCTTGCGTACTCATCCCCCGATTTGACGTGCCTTGTATACATACCTAGATGTCACGGGTTTGTCATTATCGTTATCGTGTATCGTATCGGCGCTGACCATGGGTGAAAGTTGTCGACCATCGTCGCTTTGTCTTCGTCTCTGTCGCCTCTGGTGCATGATAATTTAATTGATCGTTAAAATTTGCAAAACATGAAAGACATTGCTAGGTATAACCTAGACGTTTCACGGCTGTCATGAATCTTTAAATGTCCGACTATTTCATAACGGACTAAAAATGGATATGAGTCCTGGGGATCATTTGTAGACATGAAAAGTGCTTTGAACTTTAAACACAGAACATGTATGCGGCTCGTATGGAGTTGTGTAGAGTGATCTTCACAAAGCAGGCAACTATCATAACTCTTCACGCGGGGCTTGTAAATCAGCGACTGATAATCACATCGATTGAGCTTCCGGTCACGACTGTGAGTTGGCTTTGAGGCGTCGTAGTTGTTGCATCTGATCAATTTCGCCCGTTAAGACTTTCTGCTTGCTTTCTTTCGAGTCACGATTTACGGATTCCAATGCACATTACACAAATGTTTACTACTCGTATTTATGTTGGCCAGCGTTAACATTAACCATCCACATTATCTAATCGACAATCGGAAATTGTTGTAATATTACTAGCTATGAAAGCTAAACACTGCTGTAATGATTGATAGTTTTACATCATTATTTATCGAGTAGATATCTCCGTTAGAAAATATTCGTTAGTAATACTGTTGTAAAATAATAAAAAAAATACGCAATATACATCAAATGCAAATAGCGAAAAGCGATAGTTTCCTTGATTGTTGTATCTCACCGGTGCCAATGTCATTCTCCATATGTTTGATCAGCGCCAATCCACTTCACTCAGCCAAGGTAGGCGCCACCTTGGACAAAACCAATCTGCTTCATCGCGAGAAAAGAAAAGCTTTACGACAATCAGTCAGATCAGAACAAGAATTCCGACGAAGACAGGTTTCTTAGCACAATCACCACATAATGAGCTAACGAAGGCTTCCTCGTACTGTCGTCGCCGGGGAACTTGTTTTTCACCATAGAACAAAATCTGCTATGTAAATTTGAGCGACGGACACCACTTCAAATCGGTTCCATATCAATTTGCTTATCGTTGAGACGAGGAAACCTGTTTCTCGTTTAGAATTTTGTCGAAATTTGCATTTATTAACTGAAGATGCAACGCGACGCAGAGGTGGAATTCATTCTTTTCCATAAAAAATGATCGGACGTCTGAATTCTAACCCGTTCATAAACCCTAAATGTGAGAGATCGTGGTGCTAATAGTGTAGCTTTATTTTTATGTCATACTTGGAAAGTATTTTTCCTCAATTTATGTTAAACATCTACACTTAAAAAACAAATCTTACTATAATTGTATAAAACCTTGGCATATACAATTCTGCAAGTTTGAATACAATGTAAGCTACTATATCAAAATAATTCAAAATTATTAGATTTCGATACAATGGATGTATGAAAATCTTCTAAAATTTTATATGTAAAACGAAATGGTATACAGCTTCTTCTTCATTGGCATTACATCCCCCATTGGGACATTGCCACCTCGCAGCTGTTCATTAAGCACGTTCATAGTTATTAACTGCGAGGTTTCTAAGCCAAATTACCATTTCTGCATTCGTATATTATGAGGCTAACACGATGATACTTTTATTCCTAGGGAAGTCGAAACAATTTCCAAGCCGAAATTACCTAGACCGGCACCGGGAATCGAAACCCAGCCACCTTCAACATGGTCTTGCTTTGTAGCCTCACGGCTAAGGAGGGCCGGAGCCATGTAAGGTACTTATGCAGAAATATATTAAAATCTGCTGTCCGCTGATTGAATGTACCGTGCGGGACCGAAATCCGTACAGCACCGAAATCCGTCCACCTCATGAGATATCAATAAATTAAAGGGGTAGTTTTTAATGAGTAAATGTGAAACACTTTAAAAGTAGAAGCCTTCATGCTTCTGTGTCAATGACAAACGTTCTATTTACATTCGATTCCTATTTTCGAATGACTTTTTCCTATACTAAGGTGCTTAAGTGTACGGATTTCGATGCCCCATGGTAATGTTGCTTCGTTATCAACCAGCATCTACACTATTCCAATCTTTCCTCTCATAGCTTTAATAGTAATTCTAATTCTATAGAAAATAATGGGCTAAAAAGTATAGATGGATATACTTGTTTCTCGCTTTTATAGAACTTTTTAGCAGTAAATAAGCAAAACCGAGCAAGTTGGTGCTCTATGATTATCCTTTGAAAAAAAACCCAGATTAATCCACCTAGCGGTGATGGTGCCTTTCTCGTTCGTTCAAAAGGTTTGGAAAAATCTAAAATAACACCAATATGTGGATTCGTCTTATTTTTCATATTTGTTTATATACATAAAAAAATTCTTTCCAAACGCAATTTGTTGCAAACAAACCGGATTAGCATAAGAGCAAAAAATGGCATTTTATTTTGTAGTTTTAAAATTAGTATTTTCGCCATAACTTTTGACCCAATTGTACGATCCGTCCAAGTTTCTATAGGAAACAATGGGACAAGATTCTGCGTCGAATGCAATCTGTGGCGAGCGGCCTGAGAAGCACACATATTCCACATCAATCACAGTAACTTATATATGACCGGATTCAGTCACTATATGGTTACTGCAACCAGATTTGTTGAACTTGTGTTGCTTGGGGAATAGATGAAGTCTAAGTGCTAAAAAAGTGAGCTAGACTTTTTTGAACTCTTTTTCACAATAAATAGTAATTTGACCATAACATCTAAGCCCATAGTCCGATCTGGCCAATTTTCAATAAGAAAATATGAGACATTCTGCGTCGAATGAAATTTAATGCGAGCAAATCGGTTGATGAAGAGTGCCTGAAAAATGAGTGACATTTTTTTGCGATTTTTCCATAAAAACCCAGATTAATCCACCTAGCGGTGATGGTGCCTTTCTCGTTCGTTCAAAAGGTTTGAAATAATCTAAAATAACACCAATATGTGGATTGGTCTTATTTTTCATATTTGTTCATAGGCATAACAAAATTTCGTCGCGTCGAATGCAATTGCAAATCGGTTGAGGAAAAGTGCCGATATGGCCAATTTTCAATAGAAAACAACGGGACAGGATTCTACGGCGAATGCAACTTGTTGTGAGCAAATCGGATAAGAATAAGTGCCCGAAAAATGAGTGACATTTTTTACGCGATTTTTTCGTATGAATTTGTATTTTGGCCATAACTTTCGATCCCATAGTCTGATCTGGCCAATTTTAAATAGGAAACAATGGGACAGGATTCTGCGTCGAATGCAACTTGTTGCGAGCAAATCGGTTGAGGATAAGTGCCCGAAAAATGAGTGACATTTTTTACGTGATTTTTTCGTATGAATTTGTATTTTGACCATAACTTCTGATCCCATAGTCCGATCTGGCCAATTTCAAATAGGAAACAATGGGACAGGATTCTGCGTCGAATGCAACTTGTTGCGAGCAAATCAGTTGAGGGAAGGTGCCCGAAAAATGAGTGACATTTTTTACGCGATTTTTTCGTATGAATTTGTATTTTGGCCATAACTTCTGATCCCATAGTCCGATCTGGCCAATTTCAAATAGGAAACAATGGGACAGGATTCTGCGTCGAATGCAACTTGTTGCGAGCAAATCGGTTGAGGATAAGTGCCCGAAAAATGAGTGACATTTTTTACGCGATTTTTTTGTATGAATTTGTATTTTGGCCATAACTTTTGATCCCATAGTCCGATCTGACCAATTTCAAATAGGAAACAATGGGACAAGATTCTGCGGCGAATGCAACTTGTTGCGAGCAAATCGGTTGAGGGTAAGTGCCCGAAAAATGAGTGACATTTTTTGAGTAGTTTTGCGCACACACACACACACACATACACATACACACACACACACACACACACACACAGACATCACCTCAATTCGTCGAACTGAGTCGATTGGTATACAACACTATGGGTCTCCGGGCCTTCTATAAAAAGTTTGTTTTTGGAGCGATCATATAGCCTTTACCGTATACTTAGTATACGAGAAAGGCAAAATGGTATAATTTTCGATCCCATAGTCCGATCTGGCCAATTTCAAATAGGAAACAATGGGACAAGATTTTGCGTCGAATGCAACTTGTTGCGTGCAAATCGGTTGAGGATAAGTGCTCGAAAAATGAGTGACATTTTTTACGCGATTTTTTCGTATGAATTTGTATTTTGGCCATAACTTCGGATCCCATAGTCCGATCTGGCCAATTTCAAATAGAAAACAATGGGACAGGATTATGCGTCGAATGCAAATAGTTGCGAGTAAATCGGATGAGGATAAGTGCCCGAAAAATGAGTGACATTTTTTACGCGATTTTTTTGTATGAATTTGTATTTTGGCCATAACTTTTGATCTCATAGTCCGATCTGGCCAATTTCAAATAGGAAACAATGGGAGATTCTGCGTCGAATGCAGCTTGTTGCGAGCAAATCGGTTGAGGATAAGTGCCCGAAAAATGAGTGACATTTTTTGAGTAGTTTTGCGCACACACTCACACACACATACACACACACACAGACAGTGTTGTAAAATGTCATTTGCATTCGTTTGTATAATTTTCCCAGAATTTTTTTCAGAAGTTAGCTTTTGATTCTTGATGTATGACGAACTTATAGCGCTTAAATGTGCCTACAACTTTGTCTAACAATACATTGCTGTAAATATGTAATCTGGGGCGTGGGAGACAAAATGTCATTCAAATGACATTATGTCAAATGACACGTGACATTTTGGAGAGTTTTCACTCTCCAGCCTTAGATGTTATATTTAGAGCAATGTACCCTTGAACAAAAATATAGCCCTACTCAAGCTTAATGAGTACATCTAAAATTATGATGTGAATTTTACTTCTGAAGAAAGTTATTAACAAATTAGTCAAATGACATGCAGATGACATTTTACAAGCCTGCACACAGACATCACCTCAATTCGATGAACTGAGTCGATTGGTATTAACACTATGGGTCTCCGGGCCTTCTATAAAAAGTTTGTTTTTGGAGCGATCATATAGCCTTTACCGTATACTTAATATACGAGAAAGGCAAAAAGGCAAAAAAATAAACTTTGGCCATATCTGTTTAATACCGATCTGTTTAATTTTCAATACGAAACAAAGGAACAAGATTCTGCGTCGAATGAAACTTGTTGCAGGCAAATCGGCTAAAAGTAAGTGCCTAAAAAATGAGTGAGAATTTTTCTTGTCAACAAATGTATTTTGGCCATTACTTCGAATCCCATAGTACGATTCGACCAATTTTCAATACGAAACAATGGGACAGGATTTCGCGTCGAACGAAACTTGTTGCGAGCAAATCGGTTAAGGATAAGTGCCTGAAAGATGAGTGAGAATTTTGTACGTGTTTATCATGTAAAAAAATGGATTTTGGCCATAACTTCGAAACCCATAGTCCGATCTGTCCAATTTTCAATACGAAACAATGGGACAAGATTCTGCGTTGAATGAAACTTGTTGCGAGTTAATCAGCTAAGAGTAAGTGTCTGAAAAGTGAGATTTTTTGTTGTGAAACAATATATTTTGGCCATAACTCCGAAGCCCATAGTCCGATTCGGCCAATTTTTAATACGAACCAGTGGGACAAGATTTCGCGTCGAATGCAACTTGTTGCGAGCAAATCGGTTAAGCATAAGTGCCTAAAAAATGAGTGAGAATTTTGTACGTGTTTCTCATGTGAAAAAGTGGATTTTGGCCATAACTTCGAAACCCATAGTCCGATCTGTCCAATTTTCAATACGAAACAATGGGACATGATTCTGCGTTGAATGAAACTTGTTGCGAGTAAATCAGCTAAGAGTAAGTGTCTAAAAAATGAGTGAGAATTTTGTACGTGTTTCTCATGTGAAAAAGTGGATTTTGGCCATAACTCCGAAGCCTATAGTCCGATTCGGCCAATTTTCAATACGAAACAATGGGACAAGATTCCGCGTCGAATGCAACTTGTTGTGAGCAAATCGGTTAATGATAAGTGCCTGAAAAATGAGTGAGATTATTTTGCGCACACACATACACACACACATACACACAGACATCACTTCAATTCGTCGAGCTGAGTCGATCGGTATATAATACTATAGGTCTCCGGGACTCCTATAAAAAGTTCGTTTTTGGAGCGAACATATAGCCTTTACGTATACTTTGTATACGAGAAAGGCAAAAAAGGTATTTAAAGGCCATAACTTCGGATCCCATAGTCCGACCTGGCCAATTTCCAATAGGAAACAATGGGAAATGAATCTGCGTCGAATGCAATTTGTTGCGAGCAAATCGGTTGAGGATAAGTGCCTGAAAAATGAGTGACATTTTTTACGCGATTTTTACGTATAACATTGTATTTTAGCCATAACTTCCGATCCCATAGTCCGACCTGGCCAATTTTCAATAGGAAACAATGGGACAGGATTCTGCGTCGAATGCAATTTGTTGCGAGCAAATCGGTTGAGGATAAGTGCCTGAAAAATGAGTGACATTTTTTACGCGATTTTTACGTATAAAATTGTAATTTGGCCATAACTTCCGATCCCATAGGGCGACCTGGCCAATTTTCAATAGGAAACAATGAGAAAGGATGCTGCGTCGAATGCAATTTGTTGCGAGCAAATCGGTTGAGGATAAGTGCCTGAAAAATGAGTGACATTTTTTACGCGATATTTACGTATAAAATTGTATTTTGGCCATAACTTCCGATCCCATAGTCCGACCTGGCCAATTTCCAATAGGAAACAATGGGAAAAGAATCTGCGTCGAATGCAATTTGTTGCGAGCAAATCGGTTGAGGATAAGTGCCTGAAAAATGAGTGACATTTTTTACGCGATTTTTACGTATAAAATTGTATTTTGGCCATAACTTCCGGTCCCATAGTCCGACCTGGCCAGGATTCTGACCTGGACAAGATTCTGCGTTGAATGCAATTTGTTGCGAGCAAATCGGTTGAGGATAAGTGCCTGAAAAATGAGTGACATTTTTTACGCAATTTTTACGTATAAAATTGTATTTTGGCCATAACTTCCGATCCCATAGTGCGACCTGGCCAATTTTCAATAGGAAACAATGAGAAAGGATTCTGCGTCGAATGCAATTTGTTGCGAGCAAATCGGTTGAGGATAAGTGCCTGAAAAATGAGTGACATTTTTTACGCGATATTTACGTATAAAATTGTATTTTGGCCATAACTTCCGATCCCATAGTCCGACCTGGCCAATTTTCAATAGGAAACAATGGGAAATGAATCTGCGTCGAATGCAATTTGTTGCGAGCAAATCGGTTGAGGATAAGTGCCTGAAAAATGAGTGACATTTTTTACGCGATTTTTACGTATAACATTGTATTTTAGCCATAACTTCCGATCCCATAGTCCGACCTGGCCAATCTCGAAGAGGAAACGATGGGACAGGATTCTGCGTCGAATGCAATTTGTTGCGAGCAAATCGGTTGAGGATAAGTGCCTGAAAAATGAGTGACATTTTTTACGCGATATTTACGTATAAAATTGTATTTTGGCCATAACTTCCGATCCCATAGTCCGACCTGGCCAATTTCCAATAGGAAACAATGGGAAAATAATCTGCTTCGAATGCAATTTGTTGCGAGCAAATCGGTTGAGGATAAGTGCCTGAAAAATGAGTGACATTTTTTACGCGATTTTTACGTATAACATTGTATTTTGGCCATAACTTCCGATCCCATAGTCCGACCTGGCCAATTTCCAATAGGAAACAATGGGAAAGGATTCTGCGTCGAATGCAATTTGTTGCAAGCAAATCGGTTGAGGATAAGTGCCTGAAAAATGAGTGACATTTTTTACGCGATTTTTACGTATAAAATTGTATTTTGGCCATAACTTCCGATCCCATAGTCCGACCTGGCCAATTTCCAATAGGAAACAATGGGAAAGGATTCTGCGTCGAATGCAATTTGTTGCGAGTAAATCGGTTGAGGATAAGTGCCTTAAAAATGCGTGACATTTTTTGCTTCGTTTTGTGCGCACACACACACACACATACACACACACACACACACACACACGATTTTTACGTATAACATTGTATTTTGGCCATAACTTCCGATCCCATAGTCCGACCTGGCCAATTTCCAATAGGAAACAATGGGAAAGGATTCTGCGTCGAATGCAATTTGTTGCAAGCAAATCGGTTGAGGATAAGTGCCTGAAAAATGAGTGACATTTTTTACGCGATTTTTACGTATAAAATTGTATTTTGGCCATAACTTCCGATCCCATAGTCCGACCTGGCCAATTTCCAATAGGAAACAATGGGAAAGGATTCTGCGTCGAATGCAATTTGTTGCGAGTAAATCGGTTGAGGATAAGTGCCTTAAAAATGCGTGACATTTTTTGCTTCGTTTTGTGCGCACACACACACACACACACACACACACACACACACACACACACACACACACACACACACACACACACACACACACACACACACACACACACACACACACACACAGACATCACCTCAATTCGTCGAACTGAGTCGATTGGTATATAACACTATGGGTCTCCGGGCTTTCTATAAAAAGTTTGTTTTTGGAGCGATCATATAGCCTTTACCGTATACTTAGTATACGAGAAAGGCAAAAATGTGGTAGCCTGACATAAAACTATAAAAGATTCAATAAATTAATTTCGATTTCGATAAAATGTGAAACAGTTTTAATCAAATATAGTCACTTAGTTCCATATACAATGGGAGAGGGCAGATTAAAAAAGAATTACTAATATATTTGTTATTATTCAAAGGATCAGTTAATCACATCTACCTAATAGAATCCATCTATTATTAAGTAATGGCATTGCATCAAGTGGTTGTCGAATTTTGGTGAGATAATTCCGTTTTTATTTTTGACACATGCTTCGGTGAACCCTGAGCACCAATTTTTCAAACTCAATTTTCGGCACTTTTTATGTTTTCCATATTTTCCTACCTATATGATCAAATGAAATACATAGGGTAAATGATCCAATAGTGGAGAAACTAAGCACGTTCCAACACCAATCATTTTCCTAGAATTAAACGAAATTTCATTTCGCTTACCTTGGATATGTATGCGAAAGCGTTACCCATCTATTCTTTTGTAAAAATGCTTCCGCCTCATGTATTTCATGTATTCCGTCCTAAAATAACAACTCCAATTATTGGTACGCTGTTCCAATAGTTGCGGTATTCTTTAATTCGTGTTCCTATAGTTACGAATCCTATTGTTTTCTTACGGGACTCGCAACTATAGGAACACTACCGCAACTATTGGTGCACAGACGAAATTTTAATAAGGTATTTTCTAGATATTTACAAGTTTTTGAAGATAACCAATGCTGTTTTCACTTCCTTCGTATGTTGACATATCGTTTTATCATTGAACGTAATGAGTTGCTGCGATTGATTCGTAGATTTAACGTACACTGTACTACCGCAACTATAAGTGCACCCACGACTATCGGATCGTTTGCCCTATTGGTTTGACGAAAAATAAATTTTTGATTGTTAATGAGCTATTATGTAAGATATCAATCCTAATGGGCTTAATTGGTTACAAGTTGAATATATACGCATAAATGAAAAACTCGATGAAAAATGTAAATTTTCCCTTGACTAAGACAACTGATCCAAATATTAAAATACACAATACACATGAATAAAAACAATTTTTTTTCGAGATCGAAGTATGCTACACTTGTTGACATAGAAATGTCGTCGCTCTGAGAAAAATCTAATTCCAATTCATTTAAAAGTGTTAAAAGAAAGTAATGCTTGTCAAAGGCAGGTTTGATTTAAGAAAAAAAAAACCGACTTAATCCACCTACAGTGAATGGAACCCTTCTTACACTTTTGAAAGGTTATGGGTGCACTGCATATTACAATTTCTATGCATAAACATGAACTTTAATTGGATAACAAATAAACGAAATTTTATGCTCGAAAAAAAGTTCGAAGTTGGTATTTTTTTTCGGATTTCAGAGATATCAGCAGGATCCAATATCCGATTGAAAAAAAAAATGCATTTCATGGCAATATTTTAGTTTCCGCTTATAGTTAAGGTCACTCCTGACGGAATCCAAGTTTCAAAGTGCTCGCGTTTTCGGGGGCACACCACTCGATACGAAGGCGGCGCACAACTGTCATTTTTGTTGACTTAGATTTGCTACGTCGCAGCATGCGTGAAATAATAAAAATGACAGTTGTGCGTTGCTTCCGTATCGAATGGTGTGCCCCCGAAAACGCGAGCACTTTGAAACTTGGATTCCGTCAGGAGTGACTTTAAGAGAGCTCAATCAGATAGCAAACTATTGAGATCTTGAAGTAACATACACATTTTATATCTAGTTCTTTGATCTGAGTTGATAGGTATGCGATTATGGTAATAGTAAAAGGGGAAAAAAAGTTTTATAAAATTATTATTTATTATTTTTACGAATAAAATATTTCAAGCAGCATCAAGACACAAGTGTGAAAGTCGTATATTAATAAAAAGCTAGTGGAAACGCTAGTGATATTTTTTTATTGTTTTCAATATGAAGCAAACATTGGTCGCTAAGGTCGCTTTTCAATAAAAATACACAAAGGCTGCAGATTTGATTTGCAACCAAGCCCGATGATTTGCAACCGTTGAAGCCCGAACGAGATCAAATCGAACCATAGATGGCTGAGATATTGATGTGGCAATTTTTTATTAGTTTTCTAAAAATATGCCTCATGTTCGTACTTCACAGATATCTCTGAAACCGAATATCCGATTGCAAAAAAAAATCAATGCGTTCAATGGCAAAGGCATAGCTATCGTTTGAAGAAAGAATTGTGCAAATCGGTCCACAGACAGCTGAGAACATGATGTGACATTATTTTGCCAATGTTGTGAACAAAATACGTCTAATGGCTTATATTCGTATTTCACAGATATCTCTGGAACCCAATATCTGATTCCAAAAAAAAATTAATGGGTTCTATCACGAAGCCATAGCTTTCGTATAAAAATAAAAGCGTGCAAATCGGATCACACACGGCTGACATCATTATGTGACATTATTTTGTAAGTTTTCTGAAAATGCACTTAAGATTCGTATTTCACGAATATCTCTGAAACTAAATGTCCGATTGCAAAAAAAAAATCAATGCGTTCAAGGGCAAAGGCATAGCTTTCGTTTAAAGATAAAACCCAGATTAATCCACCTACAGTGAAAATTTGACCCTTCCTTAGTCGTAAAGAAATATTGTCAGACTCTAGTATTTAAATCAATTGCCTACCGAAAGGCGGATTTCATGGGTTGAGTGACAACATAATGAACGAATCGCACTGTACGTCATGCTGCCTATCTATCAGGCGCTCGTCGAATTAAATAGCTATTGTAACATGGTTAGTAACAAGCGTAACGCTGGTAGCAAATACATATACTCGTAATATCCAGAGAACTTGATATTAATTAATCCAGAACTAACTAAATCAGTCATTGATCTGAACGAAACTCAATAGCCTTCAATAATAACATATATTTCGCCTTATGGATGCATAGTTTTGTAAAACTAATCTTGTTTAATACCTTAAAATGAGTGAGATTTATATGGTAGTAGATTTCAGAATTTGCACACATACGCACACATACATGCATATAAATGGTTTATTAGTGTCTCAAAACATGCTCACATTTGCTATCTAGCTTCCACTGAAGAAATTTTTGAAATCCCTTAAATTTTTTACGTTTTTGCTTTTCTGAGAAAATTGTTTGGTACATGCTTCTATATGTTCCTCAATTAAAATCAATTGTTTCTTTGAAAAAAATCAGAAAAATATGCATTTTTCCATATTATATCATTTGCCATAATTATATTTTGAATATTAAAATGAATTATTTCCAAATACCATACATTTTATTTAATAATTCAAGAGATTTATTGATAGATTAATACGTAACACGCCTGCGTAACGCATACAAAGCGAAATTATATACACTTCCGAAGGAAGGGTCAATAAAAACATGCAAATCGGTTCACAGACGGCTGAGATCTAGATGTGACATTTTTTGTAACGCACACACGCACACACGCACTCACGCACACACGCAGCAGGGGGCAGCAGGGACTTGAGGGCTTGACAACCCCTCCCCATGGCCACTGCGAGTTAGTCCGGGACCATCGTCCCTAACCCCTAATCCCAAGGCGTTAAGCGACCCGTGCCGAGGGGATGCATGGCCAGGGAGGTGAAATAATGAGCTAGGCCTTTAACGGAGCCTGTGGGGTGCCTGGGCACCCTCCACAGTAATTTTCCCTTACCGCGTCGTGCTGGGCTCTGGTGTGGTTGACCTCTTTTCCCAAGCAACTCGTGGGACCAAAATGGAAAACCAAGTCAATTCTTCAACTAGTGGTAGTAGTGTAGGCGGCAACCCCTTCGCAAGAGGTGGGTTGTTCAGGTCTCCGCCTAGGAGGCCAGAGGTAATAGTCGGCAGCTCAGTGCCCAGCGCGGGTCACTTAACCTTCATATCGGCTAAAAACAGCGCCGGTAGAGGTTATTGACGGCCCATGGCTTGTGGAGGCGACGAACCGCAAACGCGATGGGCTTTCGGACTTCGAGGTGGCGACGGAACAGCTGGACGCCATCATCGACTTTGCGTCATCGAAGCATAATATCAGTAAGGACCTCAAGAGGAGCTTGCTGAAACTTCGAAAGTCGATGTTGGACGCCAAGCTGGAGAGGGCGGTCGTGACGGCCAAGTCTAAGCCCGTGAAATCCGTGGAGTCGAGGTCTACCCAGACTGAGGCCCAAGGATTCGCGGACTCGGGCAAGGTCGAATAGACCGATGGCGTGCCAGCGAAGACGGTGGTGCCCAGACTGAGGCTCAAGTATTCGCGGACACGTCGAGGGTGACTGCTCCAACGGAGCAGACACAAAAACGGGGGAGACAGTCTCCATGGGATGAGCTCCCTGGGGGCCGCTCCAAAACGCGGAGGGTGACTACCCCGAACAAGGGTAGTGGGGCTGGGAAGCTGAACCCCGGCCAGGTACGTCCAAAACCGGGGGAGGGAGGACCTGGAAAGGTCCGTCCACCCAGGAAAGACGGTGATAAGGGGTTACGGCAGGCTGAGAGCTCTCAGTCGCACCAGACCAGGGAAATATAGGGGGACGACGCCTCCTGGACCCTGGTCAAGAACAAGAGGAAACCGAAGACGTTAAGGGCCGAAAAGAAGGCCCAGGCGAATGAGGGTAGCAAGAAGTCTAGGGTAGGCGCCAATCGCTCCAGGGGCGATGCCCTAGTCATCAAAACGGACGAGGCTAAGTACTCGGACGTCTTGAAGGCGATGAGGAGTGACGTCAAGCTCGGTGAACTCGGCGCCGATGTACGTCGAATAAGACCCTCCCAATTGTTTGATTTGTTCCAGCAAAGCTGTGAACAGCAAGCACCCCATGGGGGGTTCGATGTGCCCGGCGTTTAAGCGTGCTGCAAAATCACAGTGCAGGTAACGCAGCTGGCTTGCTCGGCCTCGCCCGAGTGTTCGGTGTGCGCAGGTTTAGAGGAAACGCCGGAACACGTGTTGTTCGTGTGCCCACGTTTTCGCGCAATGCGTGACCACATGCTTGCCACATGTGGTCTGGACACTACCCCGGACAACCTAGTCCGGAGGATGTGTAAAGATGAAGTTGGCTGAAACGCCGTTTTATCGGCTATCGTCCAAATCGTCTCGGAGCTACACAGAAGGTGGCGCGTGGACTCAAGGATGGCTAGCTCAGGCGCAAATAAGAGGTGGTCCAAGGGATCGGAGTCGGCTTCATGGGTCATACCTGTGGCCATGCCCTATGATCGAACTCGATCCTTTTATCGAACAAGTGGCCGCGCGAAGAACAACATGGTATCGTCGCTTTCGCGGCATCGGTCAACCGGGCGGGTTCCGAGCCCGAGGACGGAAAGGGGTCCTCGTCAAGGCTGGGGCAGGCGTAGGCACCGCGTCGGCAAGTCCCTCTATGTGTTAGCGAATAGACCCTATCGCAGAGAGGTCAATTTGGGGTGCACGCGGTATCATCATTCTTGATACCAGTCGTGCAGAGGGAAGCAGGAGCGAAGTCGACCCTTCCCACCTTCCGAGGACATAGGGCGTGGTAAGGCCACCTGGAAAGCCGGCAACGCGCTGGCACGATACCACGGTGTTCTTCTAAAAAAGCGAGTCACGATGTTCGATGCTGCAAGGACACGCAGCTAACCTCGAGGGTGCGTTGTGCACTGGCCCCCCTTTGATGCATTACTTTCTGGTTGTACCGAAGGGACTATGGGCTTGGCGGCAATGGAAGCGGGTCGGGAAGGTAGTCCTGCCTCCCTCGTTTGCTGTTGGAGGTGGTCCCTAACCCCGCACTTCCTGGACAACCCGGGATGTTTGTTGAGCAGATTCCCCCTCCATTGCTTAGGAAGAAAAAAAACACATACACACGGACAGACAGACATGTGTTCAGTTCGTCGAGCTGAGTCGATTGGTATATATAACACTATGGGTCTCCGATGCTTCTATAAAAAGTTCGTTTTCGTAGTGAAATGATAGCCTTTCGGTACAATTTCGTTGTACGAGGAAGGCAAAAAAAAGGTAAAATTGTTTAAATACGCTTTTTATAACTCCTATTTATTATTAATAAATACACGCTGGATTGCATAATCCGGAAGTTTGTTTATGGATTCATTATTCAATTGATAACACTGGACGACAAATCAGAAAAAAAATTATTCACGATGTTTATGGTAACGGTACCAATAGTGGAGGTATTAGTAGATCGACAAAAGAAAATATTTTTTAAAAATCGATAATTATGGGAAATTTACAGATTTAATATCTTAATCAATAGATAAACTAATAAATTTGCTAACAAAAATGAGATAGATGTCATTTAACATCAATAATTACCAAATATTGCTTGCACCACTATGGGTACACTGTTCCTTTAGTGGCGGTAAAAATTAATTTTGGTTCCCATAGTGGTGCTATCCATTGGTTTCTTATGAGACTCGCCACTATTGGTACAGTTGCACCACTATAGGTGCAAGGGAGTCAATTTTGTTAAGGAAAATCATTGTTTTCAATAGTTTTTCAAGCGAAATCTTAAGATAAGTTGCATTTAACAGGGCATTTAAAGCACGACGCATCAACTAAAGACATCGTAAAGGGTAGAAACATGATAAATCTCATTAAAACCCCACTACCTCCACTATTGGTGCTACCTCCACTAAGGGTACGGTTACCCTATATGTTGCATTTGAGCAATTCTTTGTGAAATCGAAGGTCGATTTCCCGAGCAGCACAAGTCAGCCAAAAATGGTTACAGCAACTTGATTGTGACTGAATCTGGTAACATATCAGTTGCAGAAACCAATGAGGAACATGTGTGTTGCTAGGGTTATTTTTGTATTTTTTGATTTCTCTGAAATTTAATCTTCTTTGTGATCAAAAACATTATTTGCATCATTAGTTTATCATTTAGACTCTAGCCTAACTTTTGACAAGGCCTAAGCAAAAACACATTGAAAACTTTAAAAAAAATTAACTTGAAAACGGCTTATCCTATCGTTTTTATGTCTTCGACAATGTTTCAGGTAATCAATGGGGCTATGTGAAAAAAATATACACCAAAGTTGAAATACTAAGGGATAAACGAAAGGTAGAGATTTTGAAAAACGTTCATCACCATATAAGCATAAAAGCATAAGGCGACGCATGGTCTGGTCTTATGACTAAACTTTTTATGCACATTTCATCACATCCGTTTTTTTAATAGGGAAACTGGGAGTAGGACGTCCACGTTGAGGAAAATGCCGTTTTTATCAATGAAAACCGCCAGTTTACCCAGTTTTCACCAGCGCAAACTAAACAATGTGGGGCGAGATGCGCCAGTAGATAGGTTAAAACGCGCATGTGCTCATCATACTGGCCCACACCGACGTCAGCAATTTGAGGGTCCATAAAATCGTATTAAGACCAATTTTGACGACGATTACGTGTGGAATATGATAATATGAGTAAGCAGCATGGGTCATGGCTTAATTTTCAATTACCAATGTGTAACAGTCATAGGAAGACTAAATTGCATCAACATTTTTTTCGAGTTTTTCATAATTAGAGTAAAATAATGAAATGTATGTATCCAATGGCAATATTTTCCATTGCTTTATCGTATAGACTATAGAAAATAATCACAATGGGGATATTTAGCCTTATTCAAGGGTGGTGCGTTTTGACCCCTATGGGCCTGCTACCCGCACTTCCCCTAAATGAAAATGTGTGCAAGCATTTTTATTGATCTTTAATTAGGAAAAACCTGAACCTAATTGCCTATTGGGAAGTACATGTTCTTGTTTAACATGTCGAATGCTGCGATCAATGCTGTGCCCGTGCGGTTAGCGACGTCAATTGTCTAAGCGAAAATTTCTCCACTAGTCCACTGGGTGTTGTGTAAATGTCCTGTCCGTTGTCTCATCCTAGATGTCAAGTGTTCAGTCTCTGGTCGAAGACGGTGACTCTGTCTTTTTTTAATCGTTAGAATCATGATTTCAAACAGCAGGTTTCCGGGCGTCTTCTGAGCGATTTTCGCAATTCATTCGCGATTGTTTTGTCCACATCATCTATTTTCCTGTAGTTTGCTAGTTTGTTATGTTTCAAGGGATCATCATTTCTTTTTGCAACATCAGCTGGAATACGGATGGTGTCTAAAATGTAGAAAATTTCGATGTACCAAATTCAATATGAGTAAAATTTACCGAATCAGAAGAATTTCATAACGAAAATTTAACCCAGATAGTCCATGCAAGCCCTTAAAGCCCTTGCGTATTATATTGATTAGATGCTGATGTTCTAGGTTCTCCCAATTGTACTGGAATTCAGGTCAATTAATCTACCAGCTCAACTCCGCCTGGTATCAAACAAAAAAACAACCCCAGCATGTGTATACAAGTCCCTAGAGCGCTTGCCTATTAAATGCAATCCAATTTAGTTTGATGCAAATGTTCTAGGTTCACTAAATTGTTCTGGAATTAAGATCAGTTGGTACATAAGGTCTACTACGCCTGGTATCCAATCGGAATGAACCCAGCATGCCCATAGAAGTCCTTAGAGTCCTTACTGTCGTGACCGATCCAATCACCGCTCCTAATCGGAGCGATTGCTGCTACCTCCAAACGACAATCAAAGTAGAGAGCAGTTCTACCCGCTCTCTGACTTGATTGTCATCGGGAACTGCTTCCTCCGGCGGCATTTCGACCAGCAGGGGGCGGTGCCACCCGCTTACCCGCTGCCTACTACTGCCACCGGGAACACGGACCTATTCCTATAGGTCCACCGCTGCTCGGACCTACTCCTGTAGGTCCTGGTCCAGGAATGGGCACTACGCTACGGTAGTCTCCGCCCAGGTGCAGGTTTCACCGTTGATGCGCCTAAACACATCGGCCAAAAATTCAAACTGTTTCTACCATTTTACTCATATCTATACACTCAAAATAATCCAAACGTCAATATTACGTGAAATCATATGTGGTTTTTTTCCATCACCTTTTTCACGTAACAGCTACGTGAAACGCAAGTAAACAAAAATGAACTCATGAACACCCTGTTTACCAGAGTGCCACGTGATAGCAACGTGATTTTTAGGTGGCATCCACGGTATGATGCGGTAGGTTTCAAATAATGTTTCAGTGGATTTTACATTTATTTTGAGCAAAAGACACGTGTTTTTTCGTTGACTATTATTCTCGTTAAATAAACTAAAATAAAACATAAGCAGCTGAGCTATGTTAAGCATATTTGTACGTAAAGTATTTTTTTTACAATACCAGTAGGTTCTGAAAGAACCTTGCGCAATGGATAGTTGATACAGCGCAAATAAAAAAGGTGTAGTTTGTAGCCCGGTAATTATTTTCTCGATGCGATTCAATAAAGTTCCAGCAAATTTATAGAACATTATATTTATTCCATTTAAAAGTACATTAGAAAAAACCTCCTTTCACTTGCGTCCTAATTTTGTTTTGCGTCGCCATCTCGGGTTCCCGGAGTTTCCGCAACCGATATTAACTACTACAGCAACAACAAAATCAATAGTTTTCTTTCAAGCTCAACATGCTTAACATAAAAGTAGCGATATCAATTACTATAGTAAGTTTTTTAGCAATAAATTATAATATATAACAATATTATAATTTGGGGCAGCAGGGACTATGTCCAAGGGCTTGACGATCCCTCCCCAGGCCATCTGCGAGTTGTGGGGCTTGCCTAGGATGTGGTGGGGTTTAACAGTGGGCCCTGTTAAACCTCTATAAAAAGCTGCATGTATCCGCAAGTAGGCCCCACCAAAGCGACCGTGTGCCGCTCAAAGCGCACAAGCCCAAGTCCTGGTGTTAGGTGGGACGCTGAACAGCCCTGACACGACGGCCCTCCGACGAGACAGGAGGTTTGCGCAGGCCCAATAAGCCGCCTAGAAAACCAATCATTACGAACAATATAAGAGATAATGCGACTCGATATAATCGGCAAAGACCTAGGCGACGAATACAGGATCACGATTGGAAGCTTGGAACATGGAATTGCAAGTCGCTAGGTTTCGCAGGGTGCGACAGGATGATCAACGATGAATTACATCCCCGCAACTTCGACGTCGTGGCGCTGCAGGAGATTTGCTGGACAGGACAGAAAGTGTGGAAAAGCGGGCATCGAGCGGCTACCTTCTACCAAAGCTGTGACACCACCAACGAGCTGGGAACCGGCTTCATAGTGCTGGGTAAGATGCGCCAACGCGTGATTGGGTGGCAGCCAATCAACGCAAGGATGTGCAAGCTGAGGATTAAAGGCCGTTTCTTCAACTATAGCATCATCAACGTGCACTGCCCACACGAAAAGAGACCCGACGACGAGAAAGAAGCGTTCTACGCACAGCTGGAGCAGACATACGATGGATGCCCACTGCGGGACGTCAAAATCGTCATCGGTGACATGAACGTACAGGTAGGAAGGGAGGAAATGTATAGACCGGTCATCGGACCGGATAGTCTGCACACCGTATCGAATGACAACGGCCAACGATGCATAAACTTCGCAGCCTCCAAATGGTAGTCCGAAGTCCTTCTTTCCCCGCAAAATATCCCTAACCTAACCAATAAACGGAAAACCAAATCGACCACGTTCTAATCGACGGTAAAATCTTCTCCGACATCACGAACGTCCGCACTTACCGCAGTGCGAATATTGGATCCGACCACTACCTCGTTGCAGTTTGCCTGCGCTCAAAACTCTCGACGGTGTACAACACGCGTCGAAGTCGGACGCCGCGGCTTAATATCGGGCGGCTACGAGACGGTAGACTAGCCCAAGAATACGCGCAGCAGCTGGAAGTGGCACTCCCAAAAGAAGAGCAGCTAGTCTCTTGAAGATGGCTGGAGAGATATTCGATCCGCCATTGGTAGCACCGCAACCGCTGCACTTGGCACGGTGCCCCCGGATCAGAGAAACGACTGGTATGACGGCGAATGTGAGCAGTTAGTGGAAGAGAAGAATGCAGCATGGGCGAGATTGCTGCAACACCGCACGAGGGCGAACGAGGCACGATATAAACAGGCGCGGAACAGACAAAACTCGATTTTCCGGAGGAAAAGCGCCAGCAGGAAGATCGAGACCGTGAAGAAACGGAGCAACTGTACCGCGCTAATAACACACGAAAGTTCTATGAGAAGTTAAACCGTTCACGTAAGGGCCACGTGCCACAGCCCGATATGTGTAAGGACATAAACGGGAACCTTCTTACGAACGAGCGTGAGGTGATCCAAATGTGGCGGCAGCACTACGAAGAACACCTGAATGGCGATGTGGCAGACGAAGATGGCGGTATGGTGATGGACCTGGGAGAACGCGCGCAGGACATAATTTTCCCGGCTCCGGATCTCCAGGAAATCCAGGAGGAGATTGGCCGGCTGAAGAACAACAAAGCCCCTGGGGTTGACCAACTACCAGGAGAGCTATTTAAACACGGTGAGGCACTGGCTAGAGCGCTGCACTGGGTCATTACCAAGATTTGGGAGGAGGAAGTTTTGCCGCAGGAGTGGATGGAAGGTGTCGTGTGTCCCATCTACAAAAAGGGCGATAAGCTGGATTGTAGCAACTACCGCGCAATCACATTGCTGAACGCCGCCTACAAGGTACTCTCCCAAATTTTATGCCGTCGACTAGCACCAACTGCAAGGGAGTTCGTGGGGCAGTACCAGGCGGGTTTTATGGGCGAACGCTCCACCACGGACCAGGTGTTCGCCATTCGCCAAGTACTGCAGAAATGCCGCGAATACAACGTGCCCACACATCATCTATTCATCGACTTCAAAGCCGCATATGATACAATCGATCGGGACCAGCTATGGCAGCTAATGCACGAACACGGTTTTCCGGATAAACTGATACGGTTGATCAAGGCGACGATGGATCGGGTGATGTGCGTAGTTCGAGTTTCAGGGGCATTCTCGAGTCCCTTCGAAACCCGCAGAGGGTTACGGCAAGGTGATGGTCTTTCGTGTCTGCTATTCAACATTGCTTTGGAAAAGGTAATACGAAGAGCAGGGATTAACACGAGTGGTACAATTTTCAATAAGTCCGTCCAGCTATTTGGTTTCGCTGACGACATAGATATTATGGCACGTAACTTTGAGAAGATGGAGGAAGCCTACATCAGACTGAAGAGGGAAGCTAAGCGGATCGGACTAGTCATCAACACGTCGAAGACGAAGTACATGATAGGAAGAGGTTCAAGAGAAGACAATGTGAGCCACCCACCGCGAGTTTGCATCGGTGGTGACGAAATCGAGGTGGTAGAAGAATTTGTGTACTTGGGCTCACTGGTGACTGCCGAAAATGACACCAGCAGAGAAATTCGGAGACGCATAGTGGCTGGAAATCGTACATACTTTGGACTCCGCAAGACGCTCCGATCGAATAGAGTTCGCCGCCGTACCAAACTGACAATATACAAAACGCTCATTAGACCGGTAGTCCTCTACGGACACGAGACCTGGACGATGCTCGTGGAGGACCATCGCGCACTTGGAGTTTTCGAAAGGAAAGTGCTGCGTACCATCTATGGTGGGGTGCAGATGGCGGACGGTACGTGGAGGAGGCGAATGAACCACGAATTGCATCAGCTGTTGGGAGAACCATCCATCGTTCACACCGCGAAAATCGGACGACTGCGATGGGCCGGGCACGTATCCAGAATGTCGGACAGTAACCCGGTGAAAATGGTTCTCGACAACGATCCGACGGGCACAAGAAGGCGAGGTGCGCAGCGGGCAAGGTGGATCGATCAGGTGGAAGATGACTTGCGGACCCTCCGTAGACTGCGTGGTTGGCGACGTGTAGCCATGGACCGAGCCGAATGGAGGAGACTCTTATATACCGCACAGGCCACTTCGGCCTTAGTCTGAATAAATAAATAATAATAGTGCAGTGATGTGGTTCCCATACTGATTCCATGGTCTGCCTCCTAGTGTTCTGATTAAGGAGTTTAACTAAGGAATTGAATTTTCTTTAACATGATATTAGATCTGGAGCTGGCAAACAAACGTATCCGAAAGGAGGAAGAGGTTGCGAGAAGGAACGCACTTGTAAAAAGAAGATTCTTGCTGATAGCTCCGGTTGAACTTAGAGGATAAGTATGGTTCCATTCCAGGTAAGATCAATGAGTTACATGTTCTGAACAACTCCGTCATTTTGCATCAATTTTAACCATGCTAATGACATCCTATTGTTTAGCCCATAGCCAAATCCTAGCCAGAATGTCCCGGGCACATTTTTTGCCTTTCTCGTATACTAAGTATACGGTAAAGGCTATATGATCGCTCCAAAAACAAACTTTTTATAGAAGGCCCAGAGACCCATAGTGTTGTATACCGATCGACTCAGGTCGACGAATTGAGGTGATGTCTGTGTGTATATGTGTGTTTTTTTTCTTCCTAAGCAATGGAGGGGGAATCTGCTCAACAGACATCCTGGGTTGACCAGGAAGTGCGGGGTTAGGGATCACCGAGGGAGGCAGGACTACATCCCCGACCCGCTAAACCGTTTCCATTGCCGCCAAGTCCATAGTCCCTTCGGTACAACCAGAAAGTAATGCTTCAAAGGGGGGCCAGTGCACAACGCACCCTCGAGGTTAGCTGCGTGTCCTTGCAGCACCGAACATCGTATCTCGCTTTTTTAGAAAAACACCATGGTATCATGCCAGCGCGTTTCCGGCTTTCCAGGTGGCCTTACCACGCCCTATGTCCTCGGAAGGTGGGAAGGGTCGACTTCACGCCTGCTTCCCTCTGCACGACTGGTATCAAGAATGATGATACCGCGTGCACCCCAAAGTCCTTATGTAGTGTGCATACTCAGAAGCGATTTATTGAATAATTATTGAAGTTTTGACGATTCTTATAAAGGATTAGAATACAAAAAGCATTCTGAGGTAAATTCTTTCGCCGATTTTTTGTACTATTTAAAACATAACATATTTATTGTATGTACCCTGGACCCGTATTTCGTATGTCATATGGCGTTCACTACGTTATATATCCTTTTCTATTATTAAGTATCAATCATCGGGATATGTTTCTTTTGTATGGAGTCTGGTTAATTGAAACCTGTAGTCATAGAACATAATCTCATAAACTAAATAGTATATTATTAAATCGCGCGAGTACAACACTTTAGGCTCCGAGTATTCCATAGCTGTGGCAACATTTTGACAAAATGGAAGAAAATGGTGAAACTGTTGTAAGTAAAAATTGTAATAAATTTATTGTCTTATGGATTTTTGATTGTTTTTCATCGCTTTTGTTCCTTTTATTTTCTTTCTCGTTCCAGAGGGCGAGTAATGGCGCTTGAACCTAGGCTTATATGTACATTGATGGGCATATAAGCTTTTGTCATGTTTTAATAGTAATCTTTATGAGTACATACGAATACTTTTGCCCATCAGTGTATAAGCCAGGGCACTAGACTAAAAACAGTGTCCCATCCCAAGACGTTGGACACCCAAGGAGTGACTAATAATCATCTTAGCTGAGTCACTTCCAACGATTCAAAAACCATTACACAATAATGTTAACAGAACAGTTGGTACGAGATGTCCCCGTTCAATCAATGGCTTAAATGTGAAATGCGTGTGCACGCCACGGAGGTCTGACCAGAAGAGGCCGAGTCATGGCTTGCTGCGCACTGATCGACACGCTGATGTGTTAATGTATAATCACACGCTGATGGTGACTTACTCAAACCCCACATTTCCCTTATTGTCTAATTAAAAGAGTAAAAAAAATCCTCTAGCATAGAACGCAATGATTTTTTTAAAGTTATTTACGCGAGACGAAGATGAACATATTGCTTTTGAGAAACCGATAATTTCCTTTGAAAACTGAACTCCAAAATAAACTTGTCTGGTCATCGTGGTTTTCAATCGCAGAATAACGAAATGCAAGTCAATAGGTTGTATCGTTTAAATATTAAACTAAATTGGTACCTAGTGTTATGGTATTGATCTCACAAGAAACATTTTATATTATAGCAATAGTCTAAATATCTTATACCGTCCAATAAATCCAACTATCAGCTTCATATATAGTAATACCAGTAAGCTGACCTTCAACATATCGATGTTGAACTTGCTAACAACTCCTAGGGAGGTCGTGGGCTGATCAATGGTGGGTTGCGAAAAACGAATCTTGATTCAAACTTTTGTCCCTATTTAGTCCCACAAATATATCAGAGCCATTAGATTTGGATCTATGTAGTAAATGGAGAACAATAAATTTTGAGATTTTAACAAATACAATGAAACCCAAACAATTCAAATCCAATCAAAATTCAATCCAATTTCAATAAACATCCAATCCTAATCCAATCTAAATGCAATCCAAATCCAATCCAAATCCATTCCACATTCAATCCAAATCCAATTCAATCAAAATCTAATCCAAATCCGATACAAATCCTATCTAAATCCTATCTAAATCTAAATCCGTTCAAATCCAATCCAAATACAGTCTAAATCCAATCCAAATCCAACCAAAATCTGATCCAAATCCTTTTAAATTCAATCCAAATCCAACCAAAATCTAATCCAAATCCGTTTCAAATCCAATTCAAATCCATTCCATTCAAATCTAAATTCAACCAAAATCTAATCCAAATCCTATCTAAATCCGTTCGAATTCCAAATCATTTCCAATCCATTCAAAATAATATAATGATGGGATATGAAGCATTTCATAATAGGATCTAAGGCGAAATCATTGTTATCCAAATTATAAAAGCCAATGTAGGAGGGTCGCAAGCAATATGCGATTGTGCTAGGTGGGTCGCATGTACAAGTAGTTTGTGAATGCTGGCAACGTTTTTGAACTTCGTGAATGTTGGTTATCTCATCCAACGGGTAAATCCGCTACGACTACTAAGTCAGTAAATTCCAAAATAAACTACAAGATAATATATTAAGCCTTCCAAACAACTTTGTAGCATACGATAGATCTCCATATCTCTCAGATTTCGTTAGAACTAGCTTAACTGGTAGTCTCATGTACACCTTTGTCGCCAAGTTATACATTTCAAACTAAATTTCTTTTAACCAAAATCAATGCTTCCATGACCCACCTTGGGATTTTCTAGATTGTCATCCCTTCTCTCGGTAGTCTCTCAGGCGCGCATTGTGGTATTGCAAACCACAAACTATTTTCCAGCGGTCTTCCACGCTTTGTGATTTTTCAAACCACAATCCATATTTCAGCGGTCTTTCAGACGCGCTTTGTGATTTTCCAAGCGGTCTTCCAGACTCGCTTTGTGATTTTCCAAACCACAATCCATTTTCCAGCGGTCTTCCAGACGTGCTTTGTGATTTTCCAAACCACAATCCATTTTCCAGCGGTCTTCCAGACGCGCTTTGTGATTTTTCAAACCACAAACCATTTTCCAAAGGTCTTCCAGACACGCTTTGTGATTTTCCAAACCAATCCATTTTGCAGCGTTCTTCCAGACGCGTTTTGTAGCAATACAAACCCATTGCCTTGTGTTTTTTAAATCATCAAATATTTTAAAACATTAGCACATTAACAAATTGAATTCAATTCACCTTTTGAAATCAGCGTCAGGATCCAACAAATAACCTGGCAGGATCGCCAAAATGTGTGGCCCCAAATGGCCGGATCGAATTGTTATGATAGCAGCTCTCCGTGGGTGCGTGTGCACGCCACGGAGGTCTGACCAGAAGAGGTCGAGTCATGGCTTGCTGCGCACTGATCGACACGCTGAGGTGTTAATGTATAATCACACGCTGATGGTGACTTACTCAAACCCCAAAGGTTCCATATTGGAAAACGTTTGACGTATGAACACTACAGGCCTTAAAGTGGCACTAATGTAGCTGTTCCATTGCATTTAACGAAAAACAACATTGTGCATTCAAAATGCTATTATAAGACTATGCCTCTCATGATTGCTTTGAGAATGCTTATTTAGAACAGCCAGGTTTTCGAACTGCTTATTTACAGCATGGAGTATATGCAATGCCAGTATAATGCTACTATAGAGCTTACTTAAATGCTTATTGGTTACCTGGGCAGTATGTGTATACAAGTCCCTAGAGTGCTTGCTATTATATGCAATCCAATTTAGTTTGATGCATGTGTTCTAGGTTCTCTTAATTGTTCTGGAATTAATATCATAAGGTCAACTACGCCTGGTATCCAATCGGAATGAACCCAGCATGTACATAGAAGTCCTTAGAATCCTTATGTATTATGTGCAGAAAAAAATATGTTGATGCAGATATTCTATACGCTTTAAATTGTTCTTGAGTTCAGATCAGCGGTTCTCAACCTTTTTCCTTGAGAGGAACCCCATCAAAATTTTTCAATTAAATGAGTTAAAGAGAGGCTTCGGAGCTTCTTGGAAGGAGCTTCTGAATCTCATGAAAGTAAGCTTCCGCAGCTCTTGATAAGAGGCTTCTGAGCCTCTTGTAGAGAGGCTTTCGAGTCTCTTGAATGGTGGCTTTTGAGCCACTTAAAAGGAGGCTTCCTTTGCATATTGAAAGGACGCTTCTGAGCCTCTTAAAAGAAGAATTCCGAGGAGGAGGCTTCCGATTCACTTGAAAGTAGGCTTTCGGTCTCTTAAAATTAGCCTTCCGGATATTTGAAAGAAGGATGTGGTCCTCTTAAAAGGAGGCTTCTGAGCCTTTTGAAAGAAGCTTCTGAATCTCTTGAAACTATGCTTCCGCATCTCTTAATAAGAGGCTTCTGACCCCCTTGTGGAGAGGCTTTCGAGTCTCTTGAATGGTGGATTTTGAGCTACTTAAAAGGGGTCTTCGTTTGCATCTTTGAAGGATGCTTCTGTACCTCTTGAAAGTATGCTTCCAACCCTCTTGAAAGAAGCCGAGCTTCTTGAAGGGAGGCATCCGAGGCTCTTGAAAGCAGCCTTCCTAGCTTTTTGAAAGAAGGCTTTCTGCCCTCTTAAAAAAAGGCTTCCAAGCCTCTTGTAAGGAAGCTTCCGGGCCTCTTGAAAGCAGGCTTCCAAGCCTCTTGAAAGGAGGCTTCCGAGCCTTTTAAAAGGAGGCTGCCGAGCCTCTTGAAAGGAGGCTGCCGAGCCTCTTGCCTTGTTAGCGACATCAATCGTCTAGACGCATGTGCTGTGGAGTGTGGATTCGATTCCCACCCCGATAAGGAGAAAACTTTTAGTAAAGCTTAAATTTCTCTACTAGTCCACTGCGTGTTATGTAAATGTCCTGTGCATAGTCTCATGCTAGATGCAGCTATGGGAAAACTCACTCACTCACACGAACCACGCCGATTTAAAATCCCTATCCATCAGCGAACACACGATTGCAAAATGAATGCTACTCAACCCAACAGCGAACCAACAAACGGTTCATACCTACTGAGTGCCTCCCCAGCAGGAATAAGTGAAACCAAAGATAGTTGGAAAAGAAATCGAGAGATGAGGATGAACCGATGTGTAGTGAGTGCAGCAGAAAATACTGAGTTTGACTCAGAAGATTGATTCAATTTAGACTCAATGATTCGTTTTGCGGGCTGAATCTTTCTGCCGAATCCTCACTCACCACTCAATTGTGATTTCATTCGTTTACGAACCGAATGTAAACAAATACTCGGCTATGCATCATTTGCTATCTGTGGGAAAGATTCGGTGATGAATTTTGTCTGTTTGTTTTTGGCACGATTCGTTACTAACTGTAGACAAACGGTAGACAATCGAAATCGAAAATATTGGAAGGGCTCGTGTACGTTTGTCTAATTTGCGATTGTGTGTAGAGGTGAGTGAAAGATTGACGCTAAATGAACCGATTTTTCCCATACCTGGCTAGATGTTAAGTGTTCAGTCTGTGCGACCTCTGGTCGAAGAAGACGGTGACTCTGTCTTTTTTAATCGTTAGAATCATGATTTCAAACAGCAAGTTTTCGGGCGTCTTCTGAGCGATTTTCGCAATTCATTCACGATTGTCTTGTCCACATCATCTATTTTCCTATAGGAAGGGAGACATCCGAAGCTCTTGAATGAAGGCTGCCGAGCCTCTTGAAAGGAGGCTGCCGAGCCTCTTGAAAGGAGGCTGCCGAGCCTCTTGAAAGGAGGCTGCCGAGCCTCTTGAAAGGAGGCTACCGAGCCTCTTGAAAGGAGGCTGCCGAGCCTCTTGAAAGGAGGCTGCCGAGCCTCTTGAAAGGAGGCTGCCGAGCCTCTTGAAAGGAGGCTGCCGAGCCTCTTGAAAGGAGGCTGCCGAGCCTCTTGAAAGGAGGCTGCCGAGCCTCTTGAAAGGAGGCTGCCAAGGCCTCTTGAAAGGAGGCTGCCAAGGCCTCTTGAAAGGAGGCTGCCGAGCCTCTTGAAAGGAGGCTGCTGAGGCCTCTTGAAAGGAGGCTGCCGAGCCTCTTGAAAGGAGGCTGCTGAGGCCTCTTGAAAGGAGGCTGCTGAGGCCTCTTGAAAGGAGGCTGCCGAGCCTCTTGAAAGGAGGCTGCCGAGCCTCTTGAAAGGAGGCTGCCGAGCCTCTTGAAAGGAGGCTGCCAAGCCTCTTGAAAGGAGGCTGCCGAGCCTCTTGAAAGGAGGCTGCCGAGCCTCTTGAAAGGAGGCTATCGAGCATCTTGTGTTGCCTCCTCAAAGTTCTATGCAAAGTTATCCTAGCCCTGATTCAAGAAGATCCCTTTACTTGGTATTCATCAACTACGAAAAAGCTTTTGACCGTCTCAATCACGAGAATATGTGGGTGGGGCGCCCTGAAACCCAAAGGGGTTCCTGAGAATATCATCGGCCTCATCGAGGCACAGTAAAAGGCCTTCTCGTGTAGAGTGCTGCACAATTGGGTCTTGTCGGATCATATCCGGGTCGTAGCTGGTGTAAGATAAGGATGTATTATATCACTGTTACTGTTCCTCATCGTAATCGACGAGATTCTGGTAGGTGCGACTGACCGTGAACCAAACCGCGGGCTGCTATGGCAGCGTATAACCATGGAGCACCTAAACGGCTTAGAATTGTCATCAGCACTCCTCGCTCAACGGCACTCTGATATGCAGACTAAGCTTAACGACCTCGCCGATCGTTTTCCTTCAGCAGGTTTAGCCATCAACGTCAACAAAACCAAATCATTGGAAGTAAACACGGCGACCCCTAACAGTTTAACAGTAGCCTGGCAATCAGTGGAGAATGTTGAAAGCTTCCAATATCTTATTAGCCAAATGGCATCAGACGGCGGTACCAACATCGACATAGGGGCACAGAACAAGAAAGCAAGGGCTGCCTTTGCGAGTGCAAGAAAAATCAGGAACAACAGGCAGATAAGTGAACGCACCAAAATCCGAATTTTCCACTCTAGCGTGAAATCTGTGCTGTTATGCGCTAGCGAACATGGTGTGTATCAGTGGAGAACACTCTACGGCTGCAGGTGTTCATCAACAGCATGCATAATTCCGACCTGGTGGTCCCACAACTGGATCTCAAACAACGAGCTTCATTGTCGTTGTCACCAGAGGCCGATAGCAACAGAAATTCGGAATCGGAAGTGGGGCTAGGTCGGCCACACTCTACGTGGGGGCGGAAACGAAATCTGTAAACAAACATTAGACTGGAACCCAGCGGGACATCGCAGCAGAGGAAGACCCAGAGGTTCATGGCGGGGAAGCCTCAATAAAGAAATAAAAGAAGTCCAACGAAATCTAACCTAACGAAATAAAGACAAAAATATTCAACACTAAACACGTTTTGGAGAATTTTATCATTGTTAAGAATCATGATCTGGGGGATGCCCCGAATATTTAAAAAGATTTGATCCAATTAAACTGAATCATCAGCCACTGATGATGTTCTATCAATCCCGCAGTTTCGGTCCGAAATAACCCATTTTCAATTTTGTATGGCTAATATAATCCTACTGGAATGTAAATTGTTCCCCACTTTGCGATTGCAGATATGTTGGGCTTATGTAATTTTCGCACAGGAGGTGAGTGATCCAATCGAATATAATGAAGCAAACCTAGAATTTGCACCAGAGCAGAGGTGCGAAACGGGCCGCATCTCAACTGCCACCTACCTAATCAAATGGCACATTCAAGATTTCGTCGAATACACTAAAAAACAAATCACAAATTCATGCAGCCCCTCATTTAAATATTGCCGTTTGGCGAAACACATTTTTATTATTATTATTCGGCCCACTTATATCCGAAATAACCGTGAGGAGAGGAACCACATTTTCGAATCATCTCCTTTGGGCTGGGTATATTAGGTTGGTCTTTTAAGCAAATATGTGATATTTTTTTTCTTTGTTATGTTTTTGTTTGTGTATTTTAATCCGTTTGTGGATGGTACGAAGCTAATCGTCTCCAGAGGAGGAAGGGTCGATACAAAACTCCTGAGGAAACTCAACCTGTTTTGGCGATATAAAAGCTCGGAACATCCAAATCGTCAACGTTCTATAGTTTAGGATTTCTCAGAGAAAAGACAGAGGTAAGCAATCGATCCGCAAGATATTTTAGTTTTGATTCAGTATTTAAAAAAAACTAGTTTTGATAGTTATTCAAAAAAGTTCTGAAATACAAACCACAAAATCTAACCAAATCCATATCTTTTCTAGTCTCGCACGATGAAGATTTTGCTCTGCCTGTTAGGCCTGCTCGTTGCCGTCCTGGCACGGCCTCAAGACCTGCCCTTCTACCAAGAAGGCATACAGCTTGGTGCAAAAATCCAGTTCCTCTCTCCCCAGGATACCGTCCTGGATCAAGGAGTTATTCCACTGGTGAACCAACTGGAAGACGTCCCATTTGAAGAGAACGTTGACCTAACACAATTCCTCACCGGGTTGGATGCTCCCGTGGCGAGCAATCTGCAACGTTCGGTTGGCGAAGCGTTGTCCTAAACGGATCAGGAAACTACGGGCTTCATTCCCAAACATCGACCACTGCCAACGACATTTGAAAAATGCAAATGGAAACCTTTCGGTGAATGAATTAACGACGATTCTGTTGAGTCTGCAACAACCGTTGACATTTTTTGTGGCCACAAAGTTGACTTTTTCCGATGCCATCGGACTGCTGCGAGTGCTGTTACTTCCGCTGCGGAGGGAAGTAGAGGATATGGCAGTAGTGCTCTTGGAACTGAGAGATAAATACGTTTTTCGAACGAGAAACGTTGTGCGGACGTGTGAGAAATCTTCAAAGCTAGTGAATCCTAAATGAAAATAAATTTATTTTATTTATTTTTAGACTGTAAGGAAAAGTGCAAATGTAGAATAAAGTTACTAAAATGTATTCTCGTGTTCTTATTTTCTAATGACGTCGAAATAAACCTCTGCAATGTGTGTCAATGAAGAAGAAGTAATTCTATTTCAGACGTTGATTGTTCCAAAATTATCAAATTGGTGCCTTTTATTACAATTTCTATTACCACTCACTTTATCGTCTTATTTAATCTAACAACAATAGACAACTTTTCATACAGTAATCCTAAACCGATTTTCTCGAAACATTCGACAGGGCGAGGCGAGGCCTTGTTGACACTATTGGATTTGATAACGATCAGATATTACGTTTAAAAGGTTACAAGGTTGAAGTCTTTGCAAAATGCGAGAAAGATAATATCACTACTAAGTTAATTTGGGGTTTCAGCTTTCTAGTACAAAAAGTTATTCCAAAAGGCGATTTTATCTCATGCGCTGCGAACCATTTGCCAGACAACCTGAGACGCATAAATGTGCATATTTATATTATGGTGTAAGGGCCTTCCTTATCCGTGCGGAAAAATACGCGGCTATAAAGCAAGGCCATGCTGAAGGTGGCTGGGTTCGATTCCCGGTCCGGTCTAGGAAATTTTCGGGTTGGAAATTGTCTTGACTTCCCTGGGCATAAAATATCATCGTGTTAGCCTCATGATATACCTACGAATTCAAAAATGGTAACTTGGCTGAGATACCTCGCAGTTAATAACTGTAGAAATGCTTAAAAGAACACTAAGCTGCGAGGCGGAAATGTGCCAGTCGGGGATGTAATGCCAACAAGGAGAAGAAGAAGTCTCGGGTACTTATTCAAAAGGACGTATGTGATTTTGTAAACAAAGATTCAAACGTCGAATTGTCCAATCTGATAGCCCTCTCACGCGAACCATCACCCCCAACAGGTACCCGAAGGCTTCCCCTACCTGTCTGTGGTGATGGTTCGCGTGAGAGGGCTATCAGATTGGACAATTCGACGTTTGAATCTTTGTTTACAAAATCACATACGTCCTTTTGAATAAGTACCCGAGAAGTGGATATTATGGTTTAAAATTATGTACGCTGTGGTTCGGCATGACGTTCAATCGCTTCTGTTTAGATGTCATAGGTTATCTCTGATGGCGTTTTAAAGTCATTTGGCCAAATGCCGTTGGGAGAATCTTTTTTCGTTGGTTATGTTGAGGATCATCTTTCACCCATCAATATTTTCTCTAGAATCAGCCTTGCAAGATAAACGAAAACCTGCCAATTAGATGGAAATCCTTTTTCGTTTCATCACTTTTACCACTCACTCACTTTTCGGCGAGAATTATCGTAGAATTACAAAATTATATGGCCGCGCCGGGATTCGAACCCAGAATAGTAACAACAATAGCCCGTAGGGATGCGCTTACTCTACTGCCGTAATCTGAAAAATTGACGTATGCGCCATTTTACAACATACATGTTTTCCATTTTTCTATTAAAGAGTACGATGAGTACTACTCGTTAAAACCATTTTTGGAAAATGGCGTATACGTCACTTTGCCAAATTACGGCAGTCTAGCCTTACTCTATCTGTATGAAAGCATTAAGTTATTTGTTCCACATAAGCTACTACATAAATGATGCCACAAAAAGATTCGAATATGAAAGATAATGAGCAAACCGACGACGTTTGGCGGTAATCGAAGTGAGTGAAAAATGGTTATCACTCTCCTGGCTGTTTTTATTTCCCGAAAAGCGATATCTCCCCGAAAATTTTCATGAGGGAGCATTCTCTGCTCCTAAGATTGAGTGAGCATTACGAACCCTGGAGAAATGTGAAGAAGTGCGACCGTGTGGCTATAAT
Source organism: Armigeres subalbatus (assembly GCF_024139115.2). Classification (NCBI taxonomy): domain Eukaryota; kingdom Metazoa; phylum Arthropoda; class Insecta; order Diptera; family Culicidae; genus Armigeres; species Armigeres subalbatus. The sequence goes on along the minus strand of NC_085140.1, from coordinate 436,763,699 downwards.
ACCCTTCATCGGCAATGTTGAGAAATAAATTGGAAAGTGCTGTTGTTACTGTTTTTTATCTCATTATCACTGTTCAATAAAACTTCGAAGCGCTTCTCGGTCATTACACATGGTGGCCACTGGCGCAGTCTTATGCCAAGCGCCATTGACAGTCGCGTAAAGCCTCTGCATATCGTTTCTATCAACGTTCTCCTGCGCTTCAGCTATTAAAGCTATGTCCATTTAGAATCCGGAATCATTTATTGTATTGCAGCGGCACGGAAAGTGACCGCTGCAAGAATTCTTTTACAGCGATTTGTCTACCTAGGCGCCCACTTGTTGTGGTATAAATTTCACGAAGTTTCGTGCAGCGTGTCAAAAATTATTCCAGATGGAAGCCGAAAGGAGAGACAAAAGTCTGCACACCCACGTTGATAATCCTGCTCATCGACGATGGAACCTACGTCAAAATGGATTTCGGACAGCTTCCTAGTCAAAAATTCTACGAGGAGTAGTTCCTGCGAAGTTTAAGTTTGATTTTTGGACAAACTTGCAAAAAAACGGATGATTTTGGCAAGGGATATGCAACTGTGGGGCAAAGACCTAAGTGTTTGTGACGAATAAGACGATGGACTCGAAGCTGTACAAGGAGGAATGTCTCAAAAACCGCGGTCGACCTTCCATAAAGCCCATAAAGGTCCCGTGAAGTTTTGACCAGATTTGGCGAGTTGCCACTACAGCCGGGAAGTCATCCAGTGGTACCGCGATAATAACGAAGATTTCATCGATAAAAACATAAATCTACGCAACTGCACACAGCTCTGCCCCATCGAGACAGTTTTGGGCAGTAATGAAGCGGAAGCTTGAGAAAAGTGGAAAAAGTGGAAAAACAGCTCGGGTCGCGACTTAGATGACCAAAATGTGCCCAAGTAACACCGAAAACATCATTATTAACGAAGATCTAATAATAATGTTGAATAATGGTCGGGAAAATGAAATACAAAACATTTTATGTTTAAGGAAAGCTATGAAAAGGTTTTTTCAAAACATACAATTTGATCATTGAAGATGTTTAACACTACATTCTTACGACTTGCTGATAACATGTTGTTTTTGACATTTGTTTGGTTATTTGATATGTTTCGTTTTACATTCTCACAACATAAAACATGTCTACAGGAAGATTTTACGAACAAGGTCATAACATGTTCACTTTTTGACATTTGTTTTGTCAGAATATATATCCCGCAGTTTAGCTAAAATATGCATTTTGAACGTAATTTCAACATCTTTTAAGATCAATGCAATGAACGTTCTTCGCCGACGCTGTTGTTTATCAAGAACTCGCCATACTGTTTTTCTCTTGCAGATTCGAGGATTTGTTTACATATCAATTGCAAAAATTATGCTTTGGCTTAGTTAAATTTTTCTCCAATCATTGGCGCCTGAACTTAGGAGAAGTAAAATGAAAAGTTAGTCAATGAAAAATAAGTCGCATATCATGTTTCGACCGAGACTTGGAAACAAATTTGATTTATTTATTCAGTCCTATGTATATTTTTATCAATATTTTTAAAATGGTATTCATCATCTCATGCATGCTTGTTTTCATCCGTTTTTTGTATAACATTTATTTCTTCGAACGTGTTGGTCAACATTTTCGTTTTTGACAGAACCATGTTGAGAGTCGATCATTGAAAACATCATTAGTACTTAAGTTTAGTTTGTGAGTGTGCAATCAAAAACAAGGTTGCGACTGAAAGATGTTGAAAATATCGATAATTTTTGCGCTGTTTGGGTCGTGTGAAAGTAATGAGAGCTGTTTTTCATACCAAAACGTAACAAACTATATGTTCGAAAGATGTATTTTTTACACTCATACAACAAACCGTGTTACTTGGGTGGAACAAATGTGCCAAGGAAGTTGACTGCGGAGGTGTGCAACTTTTGACGAGAGGAATAACAAAGAAGGTGCGAATTTTCACTAGAAACAAGAAGAAATTATTTGTATCAATAATTTTTCCTTAAAGTACAATGAATTACCCTTGTTTTGATGTATTAACCTTCTTTGTACGTCAATCTGTTGCCGAGATACAGATGATTATATTACATATTCCGGATTCTAAATGGACATAGCTTTACACTCTCCCCGGGTAGAAGCCATGAACAGAATAGCAAAACATGATATGGACTTGATTGATATAAGAGATAAAAGAACAGGCAACAATATCAAAAATTTGCACCGAAATATCATTTAAATATCAAGATATGCTATGGATAAGAACAAACTAATGGCACATGATATTGATCACTTATTACAAATAGCATAATTTGATCTCCTCATGATATTTTAGTGCAAAATATTGATATTGTCGTCTGATCTTTTATCTCTTATATCAATCATGTCCATATCTAATTTTGCTATCTTAACAACATTTGATATTATTGAGCTATTTTCTTCTACTCGGGTCTTCATGCTGCCTTTTCTACCTGCGATGGATCCCTTTCTCTTTTGTCCTTTCTTCACTTACTTCTCTATTACAACGGGTACGAGCCACTGGCATCCGACTACTGGCAGCATTTTGCTTATCCGTCATTCACTGGCACTCTTCATCGTTGGTTTAGTTTAGTTGGCGTCGCTCTGCAGTGCCTAACACATGCTGCGCTGTAATAGTCAAAGTTTCATGGATATTGTATATTCTCATGTTCCATCGGCATTTTCTATTCGTTCGCCCAGCTTCTGGCAGTACTGTTCAGCAACCCCTTCAACTACCAAGCGTTGAATATTGAAACGCATCGTTCTGTCATTTCGTGAATTCGTGACACTGGATAGAAGCACCCGAATTTCACCAAAAACATGGTAATGATCCAAGCTAATGTTCGAGCATCTGAAGGCACTTACTTCTGTAACGTCCGATAAATGCCATCCGTCCAACAGTACTTACTCTATCTGTGAGCAAGTGTTGCCAATCGGTTGCTACTGATTGCCATCCCTCTTGCAGCAGCAAAGGTCACAAGTCGCAGACCATTATCGTTGGTAGCGGAATGAAGGCGTTCTGTATTAATGACAAGGCGAAAGAAGCTTTTCCTTACATTCTGCGCGTCTGCATTTGCGCCCCCGGAGTTAGTTACCCGATCTTCTCTAAGATTGCTCTTATTCCAGACGGCACCACTGGAAGGTAGGGTTGTAGTTGTAGGTAGGTAGGTAAATAAGAAGTTGCTGTGTAAATAGATGAGGACCATGAAGACATAAGAAAAAAGAAGCAATCAGGTAAAATGAAGAACGTAGAAGGAAGAAAGAAAAGACAAAAAGAAAGAAGAAGAAAATATGAAAAGGCAAAAAAAGGATAAGGATCTTTTTTTTTTCATTTTTCAATTCTTATTTCTCACTTCTCACAAATTTCTTCTCACATCTCACTCCTCACTTTAAATTTATCACTTCTTACTACTCATTTCTCACAAACCATTGCATTCCCCTGCTGATTTCTTGCTTCCTAATTCCCACTTTTCACTTCTTTCTCTTAACTTCTTTCTTCTCACATCTCAATTGTCACTTCTGACTTCACGCTTTGCAACTCTCACTACTTGCTTCTTATGTGAGAATTTCATTACTTGACAGACTTGTCGCGATCGAAGCATCCTCGCTCCGATTAGCAGAGAGCGGTGTACCTGTTACTCGCCATCGGAGCTGATGCTTTCTCCACCGAACGACAATTCAAGTAAGAGCACTGCTCTCTACTTGAATTGATGATGGTAATCTGCTTCCTCCAGTGACATTTCAACCAGCAGAGGGCGGTGCCACCCGCTTACTCACTGTCTACTACTGTCACTGGGAACTCCTCTCGGGCCTACTCCTGTAGGCCCTGGCTGCGGGATGCCCAGGTCGATGCGTTTCTACACATCCGTTGTATAACTGAAGCCTTCTCAGTAGACTGGCCCAGGAAACAAAAAGTTGTCTAAATCCACGGGGCACCCCCCAGGATTGTGTCTTTGGGTGAGAAAATCAATCTCTGAAAATTTCAGCTCAATCGCTTGTTGCATAAGCTGGCGCATTTGATTTGAAGTTAGTATGGGGATTTCAGCCAAAATGTATAGGAAAATACACCTCCGTCACTCATTCTATCTGGAAATTGGTTCTGATTGCTCGATTGACCTCAGAATTGCAAAAACGGCAGTTGGTATGCTACAGAACAATTTCACAGAACATTATATGATGATTAAATGAACATTTATATAGGTTTCAGCTGATGCGATTCGATCAAAAAACCCAAAAATACACAAATCAGCTCCTAATAGATCAGCCGAAAATTATATAAAAGTTCATTTAATCATCATGCAATGTTCTGTGAAATTGTTCTGTAGTATACCAACTGCCGTTTTTGCAATTCTGAGGTCAATCGATAAACAGAACCAATTTCCAGATCGAATGAGTGACGGAGGTGTATTTTCCTATACATTTTGGCTGAAATCCCCATACTAACTTCAAATCAAATGCGCCAGCTTATGCAACAAGCGATTGAGCTGAAATTTTCAGAGATTGATTTTCTCACCCAAAGACACAATCCTGGGGGGTGCCCCGTGGATTTAGACAACATTTTTTCTCCCCATAGTAATCTGGGCCAGTCTACTTCTCAGTGTATGCACCCACAACTAGGGAGCGGCACCATTTGGGCAGCACCCCCTATTCCCGTCCGCAACGTTAATAACTCGACCGCGTTCTAACCAAATGGCTTGATTTTTTGTACATTACTAGATATCGACAAAAACTAACCATGTACTAAAAAACAAGTAATTCGATTGTAATGCTTTCGAGTAATGAAGGTTGTGGACGGGAATAGGGGGTACTGCCCAAGTGATTCTCTACCCTATGCCTATCATGAACATGTAGCACTAGTGATGCATGGCTGACGAATCAATCATTCGGATTTGCATCATTCCTTTCGTTCGTATGACGTCTCGTCATTCAATTATGTTTACCAAATAGCAATGGGCGCTATGAAATAATTAGTCGATTTTCCATTTATAATTTCAAGTTGAAAATAATAATTATATATTTATTATTTCTCTAATACATATCGGAATATACTGTTTAACTTTATTTATTTATTTTTCTAAGACTTACTTGCCAACACTACAATCCCGCTCACCTCTACTCTCTAACACGTGACGTTATATCTTATTTTTGATTTAGTTATACATTATTAAAAAAATATCATGTTCTTGTGTATTTACTTTTTCCACATTTTTTTTAATTCTATTTCAATTTCTTTTTTTATTCTATTTTTTTTTAAATTCTATCAATTCAATCATTTATTTTTCCAAATTCTTTAATAGCAGCTTAATTCCAAATTGAACATCAAAAACAATACAACATCGATTCAAAGCAAAAATAAATTTAAAGGATATATGTACAATCCAAAATTAATCAAATCCAGATCTAAATCAATCCTAATCAAGTCTAAATGTTATTGACATCCATACAAATACAATAACAATCCAATTTTAGTTTTATCTAAATCCAATTCAAATCAAATCCAAATCCAATCCTATGCGAATCCAACACAAACCCAGTACAAACCGTATTTTAATCCAATTCAATTTAATTTAATCAATTAATCAAATTCAAACCAAATTAAATGCAATTTAAATACAATCCAAATTCGTTCCAAATCCAATTCAAAACCAATCCGATTCAATCCAATCCAAATCCAATCTAAATCCAACCTTAATTAAATCAGTCCAAATCCAGTCCGATCCAATTAAAATTCATTTAATATCCAATCCAAATTCAATCCAAATCCAATAAAAAAAACAATTCAAATCCGTTCCACATCTAATCCAAATCCAGTTCAATTAAATATAAGTCTAATTCGAATCCAATCTGTCTCTAATCGAATTCAAATCCAATCCAAATCCAAGCGAAATTTAATTCAAATCCAAGTCTTATACAAATCCAATCCAAAATCAGTCCAAATCCCATCCAGATCCAATCCAAATGTAGTGAAAATCCAAATCCAAACGAAATCGAAGCCAAATCCATTTCAAAACTAATCCAAATTCAATTAATATCCCATTCAATCAAATGGAAATCCAATGCAAATCCAATACAAACCCAATCAAAATCAAGTGAAAATCCAAATCGACTCCTATCCAAATATAATTCAAATCCATTCAAAATCCAATTCTAATTCAATCCAATCCAATTAAATCCAAATCCAATCCAAATTAATTCCAACCCAAATTAAATGCAATTTAAATCCAATCCAAATCCAATCTTAGTCCAATTCGAATCCAATTCAAATCCGGCCCAAATCTAATCCAAGTCTAATTCAAATCCTATCTTAGTTCAATTCGAATCCAACCCGATCCAAATCCAAATCAAATGTAATAGAAATCCAATCTAAATTAAATCTAGATTAAATCGATTACATAAATCCAAATCCAGTCCAAATTCAATTAAAATTCTTTTAATAGCCAATCCAAATTCAATCCAAATCCAATAAAAAAACAATCTAAATCCGTTCCACATCTAATCCAAATCCAGTTCAATTCAATATAAGTCTAATTCGAATCTAATACGAATCCAATTCAAATCCGGCCCAAAACCGGCCCAAATCTAATCCAAGTCTAATTCAAATGCAATCAACCCAATCCAAATCAAATCTAATGTAATATTGATTTTTGCATTGAAACTTTTCGTTTCGTCACTGAAGCCATTGACACTTGTCTTCAGCAACTGCTTCCGCGATAGAGCATTTGCACATTTTATTCACTCATTCATCCATATTTCTATCAAAATGTGCATTTGACAATTAAATTTTTATCTAAAAGCTCTATTTTCTGACACCGGTGCACTCACACAACCAATCGACATCAGTTGTCAAAAAATCAGGAGTACCAACTTGACCAGTATCTCCTTGTCGCCGAGTCTGGCGCTGAGTGCTCGGCGCGGAAACCCAAAGGTGGGAATAAAATTTTGGGGCTTATGCGCAATAGAAATCCAATCTAAATTAAATCGTTTACATCAGTTCAAATCCAGTCCAGATCCAAAAAACCAAAACCAAACAAAATTCAATCCAAATCCGTTCCAAATCTAAGCCAAATTCAATTAATATACAATCCAATTCTAATGAGCATCCAATCCGTTCCAAATCTAATCCAAATCCAATTCAATTCAATCTAAGTCTAATTCGAATCCTATCTGTCCCAAATTCAATCGAAATTCAATTTAAATCCAAGTCTTATTCAAATCAAATCCAAAATCAGTCCAAATCCAATCCAAATGTAATGAAAATCCAAAACCAAACAAAATCCAATCCATATCCAATCCCAATTCAATCGAAATTTTAATTTGTAAATCTAATCTACAAATCTTGTTTTCGTAAAAGAACGAAATCTAATTTTTAAATTAATTCTCTTGTTTGAATCTCCAACGCCACTCCACATATCCAAGTTTCGATTCAGATAGCTGATGTGAATGTGAGCTGATACCATGATATGCAATCTCCATAACAACTCAAAACAGAATTCGAATATTTGTACATTCAGAAATAATCTTTGGATCTAACATCTAATTCAAGAATTGAATTCAATCTATGATGTAACATCAAATTTTCCAAAAAAAATATGTATGTATCTTTGATTCCTATTACCAAATTCTCATATTGATTTCTCTTTTTCACAAATTCCTCCAAAACCAATCAATAATGGAGTTATTATTTTATCTACGTATTTCAAAATCCAAAATAAAAAAATATAATTCAATCTGCAAGTGTAACCAGTGAAATCGTATCTTCAATTCTTATCTACAAAATCAATTGGCAAATCCAATACCTTATTCAAATGATAAATTTTATCATCGTATGCAAATCTAATTATAAACACAAAATTAGTTCTACGATTAATCTCTGATTTCATTCCACATTGCAATCCAATCCAAAATAGAATTCAAGTTTTATTCGTTTTTTAATCCAAAATGAGTTTTTGAATTTAATATCTAATTCATCTGATGTTTCATCAGCTTTTGCAATTTAAATCATGTTCAGATCGTTTCTTTCTTTGCCTGCAAGGCTTATTGATCTGTATTGGAAATCTTCAATTTAAATTATAGAACGTCAACATCAACTTCGAAAATATTGTTGCCAATTATACAGTTTATCTCCAGTTTAATTCTTCAATCCAAATCTTTGTTAAGAATTCCCGATCCATATCTCAATCCGTATTGTGAATTAAGCACGTGCCTATCAATCTATAATCTGAATTTCGCATCCAAACTTTCGATCTTAGTCTATGGTCATACTATTCCATTCGAGCCGTTGATTCACAAACCAATTAACACTATGAACCAAATCTTTTTCCGACCTAATTATCTTATCTGATATGCTTATCTGCATCTGTTTCCAATAATTCAATCCGAATCTTAGTTATGAATCTCTACTAACAGCACTGATTCCAGTAATTTCGTATCCAAATTTCAAACCATTTTCCTCAATTTAAATCTGAAATACAGATCCAACTAAACTTTATGAAGTATTAAATCTACAATCCATTTCTTCAAAATATAATCCAGATGTCAAAGTCAAGCTCAACTATGCAAATCTGAAGCCTTAAACACAAACTTACGTTTTTAGAATTCAATAAAAGTTTTCAATATCTGACACAATTCTTCGAATGTCCAAGTTGAAATAAATCTCCAATAAAATTTTTGCTTTTAAATTTGGAACTCGAATCAAAAATTCGAATTTCCATCCAAAACTCGGTTGGGTACCTCGGATACCTTTTAAATCTAATCCCTTAACGAATATCGTGTTTTCTCTTTAAGATTCACCTCAAACACATTTGCGATATACAGCTATCAGTCTAAATACCACATGAAAATCATAAATCAAATCGTCAACATTGGAAATACTCATACGAAATCTGTAGTCTAAATCTCCAACTCAAATCTATAATCTTTATCTTTAATTCGAATCTCAATATAAAATTTCTTATCGGCGCTAATCTTGGTGCTAATCCATTTCATTCCACATCTCAAAACATCATTAATCCATAGTTCTTATCCGTATCTAATCATCCAATTTGAACACTCGATCGAGAAATTCCCTGCGTGTTTTTTTTGACGCCAATTCTTTAAAACAAATCTCAAATTTAAATGTTTATCTCATGTTTCCAATTACATTGTCAATATTTTTTTTTGTTCAAATTTTCAATCGCATTCTTCAATATGAAAGGTATTCAAACTATAACCCAAATATCTACTAATCGTCTATGTATTACCTGCAATCAACGCTTTGCAAAATCAATACAAATGCAACACAATTTCTTATTATTTTTTTTTTCATGTTCAAATTTCCAATTAATTTCTCCAATTCTTATAATTATTTCAAATTTATTTAAAGCTCAACTTCTCGTTCTACATTCCTCGCAAAGTTTCAATCAGTTTGCAATTCAACCACTACTTTCACTCCGATTTTCAAATCTCCAATACAAATGTTGAACTCGGATCGAAAACCATAATGCAAAATCTTTATACAAATCAACAATCTATTTTGTTTTAGCTATCTTTTTTTTTAAGTACTTCGCCCATCTCCGTCGAAGAACATACTTTCGGCCGTCTATTTTTTTTTAGTACTTCGCCCATCTCCGTCGAAGTACATTTTGCCTTTCATTTCTTTTTTTTTTTTTTAGTACTTCGCCCATCTCCGTCGAAGTACATTTTGTCTTTCATTTCTTTTTTTTTTTTTTTAATTCTTTGAAGCTCCGTCTATCTCCACCGGAGCTTCTAACATGGCCTTTAATCACTCAGTCTTTCTTTTTCTTTTTTTTTCATACTTCTCTTTTTTTTTAACATGCTTCTTTCTTTTTTTTTCACTTTCTTTCTGGATCTGGAGAAGAACCGAACTATGGTCCGCAGAGTGAGAGCCCATATCGTACGACATTCGGACATTTTTCCTTCTTTTTGCTACCGACTGTGCCATGTCGCGATCGAAGCATCCTCGCTCCGATTAGCAGAGAGCGGTGTACCTGTTACTCGCCATCGGAGCTGATGCTTTCTCCACCGAACGACAATTCGAGTAAGAGCACTGCTCTCTACTTGAATTGATGTTGGTAATCTGCTTCCTCCAGTGACATTTCAACCAGCAGAGGGCGGTGCCACCCGCTTACTCACTGTCTACTACTGTCACTGGGAACTCCTCTCGGGCCTACTCCTGTAGGCCCTGGCTGCGGGATGCCCAGGTCGATGCGTTTCTACACATCCGTTGTATAACTGAAGCCTTCTCAGTAGTAGTAAAATTCTTCTTTATTTACACATTTTTTGTTTTACAATTATTTTTGACATGTACAGTGATCGGCCGGCTTGGCCCTCCAACTTCAATTTTAATTATTATTATTATTATTTATATGTTTCTACTTAATTTTTAAAATATAATGTATCATGACGGCCTTTAGGAGGCGCTGGTGTGTTTTTTTAAATTTGATAACCTAACTACTATGTACACTAATATTTACAATAAGAAATTTGATAACCTAGATTGGAACTAGCGCCCTAATTGGAGCCTGATCCGAATGCAAGCAACGGACCCTAAACTTTTCTTTACACTCACCAAAGCGTTCATGTAAGGTTTTTATTCCGGCCAGACGGTGGACCTCGGATGTTCTTGTCCTGGGAGGGTGTTGAGGATCATCCTCAGGAATTTGTTTTGGACCCGTTGAAGTTTGAGGTGGTGGGTTTTAGCGCAGGTCTCCCAGACCGGCATGCCATATTCGATCACAGGAGGATGATTTGCTTGTAGACAGCAAGCTTATTTTCAGGGACAATGACGACCGGCGGTTGATCAAAGGGTACAGTAGTTTCAACAAGACGTTACACTTTGTCACCGTTTTGTCAACCTGTTGCCTGAAAATAAGCTTGCTGTCGAGGGTCAAGCCAAGGTAGCCGGCCTCATTGGCCCATTCCACGGTCGTGCCATTGAGGATGATTTTACAGTCCCCAGGCGGAACAAGTTTAGGGGATTTGGAGGAGGGGAAAATGATGACCTGGGTCTTCGCCGCGTTGATACAGATCTTCCAGCTGGTGAGGTACTCTGTCAGGGCATCCAGGCCTCGTTGGAGTTTTGCCACTAGCGCTCTGATCACTCTACCGTTGTAGACGATGGATGTGTCATCTGCGAACAGAGACAGAATGCCGCCTTCTGGAGGTTCTGGCATGTCGGAGGTGAACAGATTGAAAAGCAGGGGCCCGAGGATACTGTCTGCGACGATGTTGTGCGCATTGGAACTCGCTCCGCTGATTGAGACCCGGAATGTCCTTGCCGACAGGTAATTGTTGATGATTTTCACCAGGTAGCTGGGAAGATTGTAGCGTTGTAGTTTGTACACCAGGCCATCATGCCATACATTGTCAAATGCCTTCTCGACATCGAGTAAGGCCATGGCGGATGTTTTCGAGACAAACTTGTTCCGTCTGAGGACGTTGGTAACTCAGGTCAGTTGGTGTACAGTTGACCGACCGCGTCGGAAACCAAACTGTTCCTCGAGCAAGATGTTGAGATTTTCGGCAGACTCAAGTAACCGATGATGAATAGCTTTTTTCGAATAGCTTGGATAACCCTGAGAGAAGGCTGATGGGTCGATAACTTTTGGGGAGGAAGGATCCTTCCCAGGCTTCCGGATGGGGATGACTTTCGCTGACTTCCAGGACGATGGGAAGTAGCTAAGCCGGAGACACTGATTAAAGATCAGCGAGAGGTGCTCAAAGAACGGAGCACTCATGTGTTTGAGCTCGAGATTCAGGATGCTGTCGAAGCCTGGGGCCTTCATGTTCTTCGACGATTTGATATAGGCCGTCAATTCGTCAGCTGAGATCTCCAACTCCTCTGAGAAGTCGTTGGGAATCAAATGGATGTTGTTAGCATGCTCGTTGACGGCTGCTTCGTGTGGACTGACGATGTTCTGCCCAAGATTGTGTGAGCTGACGAAGTGACGACCTATTTCAGCGACCTTCTCTGCAGGAGTTATCAAGCGATCCTTAGAGCCATTATTGTCTAGTGGGATCAAAGGTGGAATGGGCCGAGGCTTGGATTTTAGAATTTTGGTCATTTTCCAGAACGGCTTAGCATAATCTGGGAGAGTGCGGATCTTATTCGAGAAGTCGTTATTTCTGAGGTCCACCATTCTGGCCTTGATAATTTTTGAGATTCGATTGCAGCGTGCCTTAAGCTCAGGCAGTCCAGTACGCTGAAACTGCCTGCGAGTGACATTCCGCAATCGAATCAAATCTTTGGTGAGTGTATCGATGTTTAAGGAGTTGCTTACCTGCCGAGCCGTCGGTACGTGTTGCTCTCGGGCCGCCGTGATCGCCTCCTCGATAGCGCACAGCTGGCGGTCGATACTTTCCGGCGTCTCCGGACGCACCTCGTAGTCGACGGTGTTATCGACGCACTGCTGGAAACGCTGCCAGTTCACTCGGTGGTAGTTCCGCCGTAACTGCTGGTGCCGATTGACCGAGGAGCCCAGTTCCGCCACCACCGGATAGTGATCCGAACTGAGCTCCTGGTATACAACCGGCTGCGAGACGTGGTCACTCAGGTTTGTTACGTAGAGGTCGAGCGTTGCGTGGGCACCGGACCGACTCAGCCGAGTGGGGAATCCGGGCTCAGGATCGTGTAGTGGCCTTCCTCCATGTCGTTGCTCCAGATGGTGCCGTTTCGATTGCCGCGACTGTTGCCCCAGGCTTGATGTTTGGCATTCAAGTCGCCGGCAATGATATACTGGCCTTGCCTCCGCGTCAGCTTGACGATGTCCTCCGAAGGGCAGCCGATGATCCATCGCCGGCTTTGGCTTGCGTTGGACAGTACGCCGCGATGAGCGCGATTGTGCCGACCGAAGTGGTGATTTCGACACCGATGGCCTCGATGACACTGAGCTGGAAGCTTGGAAGCAGACGACAGTTGATGTTGTAGCGAAGAGCGATGGCCACACCACTCCCCTGGTCGGCCGGTCGAGTCGCACGATGCGGAAGTCCGGGATGTTGATGTTCACCTCCGGTTTTAGGTGCGTTTCGGTGATGAACGCCACGTCTATTTCCTTCTCCTCAAGGAAATCCTTCAGCTCGATTGTTTTGCTCTTTAGCGAGCAAGCATTCCAGTTGACCAGGCCCACCCTAGCAGCCATTTTCAATGATGAACATGCCAAGTGTGAAGACCTGGTCGAATCGGGTTTTGCAGCCGCGCAGTCGAGTGGCGAGCTGCGCGAAGATCGGCATCAGCTGCTCCGGAGTGTACAGCAGGGCAGATTCTTCCGGTGGGACGGCTTCGTTCTCCGACTGCCGACGGAACCCAGGAGGAGGAAGCGAGGGCCATTCGCTGGTGGATGGTGCCGACGATGCTGGAGCTTGGACCGATGCAGCTGCCGCTGCCAGTCGCTTGTGCGGCTGTAGCGGTGGGAGTATTGGAATCACACGACGGGGAGCCGGGATAACTGGAAAGTTCACCTCGTTGATTACAGGAACACGGTTCTTCTTCGGAATGGTCCTGGTGGAAGCCTTCTTCCGGATTTCCAGGAACTCGGCTCGCTTTGGGCAGCCCTTTGTGGTGGCCCGATGTTTGTCGCCACAGTTGGCGCACTTGGGATCGGCCACCTCCATTTTGTCGCACTCGTCAGTCGGATGGGGTTCGCCACACTTGTTGCAGCGCGGCTTCATGCGGCAGTTTCTGGTGCCGTGCCCGAAATTGAAGCAGTTGGTGCATTGCGTGACATCGCGGTGCACTGGCCGATATCGCTCCCAGTCAACGACGGTGTAATTTATAACGCCAACCAGCTTCAGGTCCTTCCAGGTAGTGGAGCCGTGCTCCAGATGGATCAGGTAAAGCTGGTCGCGATATTTCCTCGCCTTGTCGTGACGAGCGATCTTGTGGACGGCTACTGGCTTCAGTCCGCAACTTTCAAGCTCTGCTTGGAGCACTTCCTCCTTCATGTCGTGAAGTCCTCGCAGCAAAGCCTTGAGCGGCTTCGTGCCGGGGTGGTCATGAGTGTAGTACTCATACTTGTGGACCTCGAGGAACTCCACGACGGATTGATGATGGTCCCTGTTGGCCGGCATCACTTTCACACCCTCGCTGCAGAGCCGAAAAGTACATTTCAGCCCCTTAGCGATCAGCTGGCGAATTTTTGGGCGTAAATCCGGCGGATCGCCCTTCACAAACACGGGCGGGCACTTCTCCTTCCGCTCCGGTTGCACCTGCGGCAGCTGCGATTGCTGCTTCTTCCTCTTTTTCGGCGGATTGCCGGCGTCATCAAGCGGCAACGGCGAGAACACGTTGCTCTGCAAAAGCTGGTTACCCGCGCCTCCAAGAGCAGTGCGCTTAGGCACTTTTCCAGCGACCGAATCGGCCACCGAGTCTCCCATGACGGGTCCGGGAGAAAATAACGCCAACGCGACAAGCGAAAACGTAAACAGCGAAAGAACGAGAAAAAAAAAACACTTCGTAAAAAAATGCGCGAGCAAAAAACACGTCCGTACGTGTTGCTGTCTCTGAAGCCTTCTCAGTGTATGCACCCACAACTATGCCTATCATGAACATGTAGCACTAGTGATGCATGGCTGACGAATCAATCATTCGGATTTGCATCATTCCTTTCGTTCGTATGACGTCTCGTCATTCAATTATGTTTACCAAATAGCAATGGGCGCTATGAAATAATTAGTCGATTTTCCATTTATAATTTCAAGTTGAAAATAATAATTATATATTTATTATTTCTCTAATACATATCGGAATATACTGTTTAACTTTATTTATTTATTTTGACGTAGGATTACGTCTTTCCGGAACATTGGGGGGTCATTCTGCAGTTTCAAATTTGAGACCGTCACGAAAAGTGGTCAGGAAGTATGGGCTAATAACTCTTTATAAGACTTACTTGCCAACACTACAAGACTGTGACAGAAAAAGAGAAGAAGACAGAAGGAAAAATTAGGAAGTAAGAAGACGAAAGAAGAACGATGAAGGATAAACAATAAGATAAATTAAGGAGAAGGAAAAAGGAAGAAGAAAGAAAAAAGAAGATGGAAGAATAAAAAAAGGAAGAAGTATGAAGGAAGAATGAAGATGGAAGAAGGAAAAATGAAGATAGAAGAAAAAAGAGGAAGAAGGAAGAAAAAATAAAAAGCAAGATGAAATACGGAAGAATGGAAAAGATGGAAGAATGAAGCAGTAAAAAGAAGGAAGAAAGGAAACAGAAAAAAAAGAATTAGGAAGGTCAAAATAAGAAGAAAGAACAAAGAAGAAAGGATAAGGAATAAGGAAAAAGGAAGAAGAAGTAAGAACGACGAAGAAGAAGGAAAAATAAAGATGGATGAAGGAAGAACGAAGAAGAAATAAAGAACCAAATCAAAATAAAAAGGATGAAGGAGGAAAGAAGTAAAAGGAAGAAAGCAAATTGAAGAAAAAAACCCTTATTAATCCACCTAGCGGTGTTGGTGCCTTTCTCGTGCAAAAAAAAATACTAAAACATATGAGTGAGTGCTTTTTTGTTTTTTGTTTTGCGCAAAGAAAATAGTGTTTTGGCCATAACTTCTGATACCATAGTCCAATCTGTCCAATTTTCAATAGCAAACAATGGGACAGGATTCTCAGTCGAATGGAACTTGTTGCGAGAATGCCCAATTCTAAGTTCCAAAAAGTGTGTCTACAAAATTTTGTACACATACACACATACATACATACACACTAACAGACATCATCTCAATTTGTCGAGCTGAGTCGATTGCTATATAACACTATGGGCCTCCGAGCCTTCTATCAAAAGTCCGGTTTTGGAGTGATCATATAGCCTTTACGTATACTTAGTATACGAGAAAGGCAAAATAAAAGAAACATGAAGGAAAAAGGAAGAACAAATATTGAAAAAGTAACAAAAGAAGAAAGAAAAAAGAAGAAGGACACGGAGAGCGAAAAGGAAAAAGAAGGGATAATGATCATTTTTCAGTTTTCATCTTCCATTACTCACTTCCCATATCTCACTTCTCACACGCTTGAGGTCAATCCAGCTTTTATGGAGCGTACACACGCTCAAACACGTTGGGCCAACATTGACTCCACCCCCAAGAAAATGCTTCGGTTGCTCCTTTGTTCGACCGTGTGTGAAGTTGTTCGAACAACCATTTGACAGTAGGCGGCTCGGTTGAAAACAAAATCAAAGCGGTTTGATTTTGGTTTGTCCTGTCGGGGTTGGGGTCAAAGTTCGCCGACATGTTTGAGGATTTGTAGTGAAGTCGCACAAAACCCCATATATTGATGGTTGGTGTTCAAGTTGGCGCGTCGGTCGTTCGTGTGTTGGTCAAATAAATTTAGTGTTCGTGGCGCGGTTTGTAGAACATGGTCGATGCTGGACTAATCGAAGGGTGGAGTCAATGTTCGTCAAACTGCTTGACCGTGTGTATACGCTGTATTACGCTGACTATGTCATATATTTTGAATTCCACCTTTCTGACGTTTCTTGTGTCCACGTGGAAAAAATATTGATTACATGGAAACGTCAGATATCAAATGTTTTCGTAATCGATTTTGATTTTCAACTTCAGACCAATACATTTTAAACTTCTTTCAAATAACTCAAGAGCTGCTGATGGTCGTTGATGACAATCAACAAATGGGATGCAAAAGTTTAGACTAAAATTACTCTATTTGCTAAAAGTTAGGAGTCATGCGAAACGACAAAGTTTGGTTTTTCGTTAGACTGGAATGGTGATCCTAATCGATGTGGAGATAATATATGTATGTGTCCATTTTTGCATTTTTGCAAGTACACTCCCGGCCATAAGTTTGGGTTCACCCTCGAAAAATATAGGCAAAAGTTTTTGGCCGTAATTTTGCCGTCTTACATCCGATTTCGGGTATTTTTAGCTCAGTACATAGATTATAAGTAGATCTTGCATCGTAGGTGTTTGAAACGAACAATTTTTATTTTTTTATCCACTAACATATTTCCTTATTAACCTTACCTTACCTTGAGTCCCCAAAATTTCGAAATAAAAAGTGGAATGGAACCCAATTTTAATCATCTTTGAGAGGCATTGATGAAATTTTGGCGGAAAAATTTTGTTTTATTTTTTAAAATCAAAAAATCAAATCATCAAGTGCATGGTATGCATCGGCCAAAAGTTTAGGTTCACCCACCTGGCATAAGTTTGGGGTCACTCTCCTGATATGCGTTTTAATTCAACCTGTCGGTAGATTTCCAAACTCTCAACTACATCGAGTTTCCATGGGGAAGAGGCATTTCTTAAGATTTTAATATTTGATGCCGTAATTGGGCGATTTTCCTTATACACATGCTCTGCTACCTGCTACCTTAGATCTAAATTCGTAATGTAATCCCTTATCGTTTTCTCTTTTCGCCTTACTTACTTCCGCCATATGTTTCTTGAACATACAAACAGCGCTGTTGAAAATTGCTGAAAATCAGCAAATAATTTGCCGAAAATCAGCTAACAAACATCATTTTTGCCGGAATATTAGTTTTTTATTTTGCTGGCGCACGGCTGTGCGGATTTTTGCCGAGCTGCAGAAATAAAAACTAAGTGTGTATACTACGCTAGTGTAAGTTGCGATTGTTTTCTTCAAGTCGAGTCAAGTACGAGACACTGAAAACTACCACACAGTTGTGGTCGAAATACGTATCTGCTAAAAATAACAAAACGTAGTGGAATTAAATGGAGAGTACTAAACTCGTCTTAGACGGTTGAATACATTCCACTAAAAAGAGCTTTAAATATTTTTTCTGGAAATTTGAATTGTAAATCATACGCATGGCCTCTAATTTAACAGGCCTAGCTGACCTGGTAGATAAATTGGTCTTAAGTTCGGAACGATTTGAAGGTCTTAGAATAGGGGAAGAGATGGTAATATGAACAATTGGCTATATTTATGTTAAAACACTATTTAGGCGTATGTTAACCATGCACACGTTTTCCTCGAAATAAAATAAGGTACTTGAGCTAATATTTTGGTTTTGAGACCGAACGAATAGCTATTACTATTCAAAATATCAAACGAGGCCGTAAAAATAGGATCTGGTGAAATTTTCAACCATTTTTCCGCAAGCTTTTATTCTTAATAAATTCATCATAACATTGGTTCAACCCTGTTTAAACTACAGCGGCAAATAGGACAACCTTCACAAAGATGTTGCAGGCGTAAATAGTAAAATTATTGGTTTGCATCGTTATAGGAAGAGTTATTTGTCACATCTCATGTATGCAGATAAAATGAACACTTGTATTAAACTTACACAAATTTATGATAAAAGTTGTGCAATTGTGAAGCGGAAGTTCAAGAAACAAACCATATCAAATCACCAAGATAAAAATTTTAATATGTAAATTTAATCAAAAAATAAATGATGTTTCAAAACTTTTTTTTCTTCTATTTTTTATTTTGATAATTAAGAGCTTTTCAAAAAATATTCCAGATTTTTCGAAAGGCTGTCGGAATCTTAATTAGTTATATACCTATACAGTGCTAGAGTTGAAAAAATAAAATTAAATCAGTTCAATCAAAATTAATTGCCTATTTCCGGGGATTAAACCACCCGACTTGGACGTTAATTTACAATGTTAAGAAAACACGTATGTGAATATGTGTAACATAGTTACAGAATAGGAACCGTTTTACTAGATTTAATAGAGTTTGATTGGTTAGCTTCTCGCCACGAGAAGCCGATTTAAATCATCTTGTAGGATTAAGTACTAAGATTCGAGCAAATATTATTACCGGTAGCGCCTCTGGTTGTCAATTATGCAACTGTATTACATGCGTAAGACATGGTAAGACGCGCGGCTACAAAGCAAGACCATGCTGAGGGTGGCTGGGTTCGATTCCCGGTGCCGGTCTAGGCAATTTTCGGATTGGAAATTGTCTCGACTTCCCTGGGCATAAAAGTATCATCGTGCCTCATGATATACGAATGCAAAAATGGTAACCTGGCTTAGAAACCTCGCAGTTTATAAATGTGGAAGTGCTTAATGAACACTAAGCTGCGAGGCGGCTCTGTCCCAGTGTGGGGATGTAATGCCAATAAGAAGAAGAAGATTACATACCATATCCCTAGCAACTTGAAAGTCACTCGCCGTTTTTCTTCTTAAAAAACTGATGAGATGACGAGAGAATTTATTCTATTTACTTATAAGATTCTAAAGGCTATAAAGAAAAGGATTGCCAATCAATAGGTCTTTTCCGAGTTGAACGACAATTGAAGAGGACGTAGTCCCAAAAAAGT
This sequence comes from Armigeres subalbatus, assembly GCF_024139115.2. Classification (NCBI taxonomy): domain Eukaryota; kingdom Metazoa; phylum Arthropoda; class Insecta; order Diptera; family Culicidae; genus Armigeres; species Armigeres subalbatus. The sequence continues at coordinate 436,744,439 of NC_085140.1, read as the reverse complement.
GGAAGTTTGTTAAACTGTGAACCTGAACAATCGTTCAACAAAGCTATAGTGAGGCAAATTGTTCTACAAATATTCTAGTTATCGGAATCTCAAGAAAAGGTGGAAAAAGTAATTAGGCCCAAGTGCGTGGAAACAAGAATTTCCTATGTAAGAAACTGTTTGTTGCAAAATATTATGTAGAAAAGTAGAAGTTATATGGATAATTTCGTTACAGTTTAGATTTGAAAATTAGTGAATCTAACTAATTTAAGCATATAAGTCGTGGCTGCTCGGGGCTCAGGTAAGGCATTTACGAGTTGTATTCAAACGTATTGAAGTTTATGTGGTGCTAATGTAGCTGTGAATATGTTTTTTCTCTTTTTGGTGTGCGAAGGAACTTAAAATCCTTCACGCGAAGGTGTTCCGTCCGGTCTGAAGATCGGATTGTAGGTTGCGAGAGGTCTCGATCACTCCGATTCCTCTTGGTGGATCCCGAAGCTTGGCGGCTTGTAGGCGTTTGTCTCGTCGTCCGGCCAGTGAACCACATAGGCACCTACGGGCCAGGGAGGACTTCCACAACTCCCAGGAATCGTCGCTGGAAGCTAATCGCCGGCCACATTCCATTCTCGGTGGCCTCGAGTAAGCTGTCTATTTGGGCAACGAAACTGCTCGGATAGCGCGGGTTAGCACCGGTTAGCGAAGACTCACCCACTGACAGCATCAGCACACCATTGGAATTCCGTTGCACCATCTACTGCCATCCACGAAGCTAAGCCTCACCAACACCATCGCCTCATCCACCGCTGAAGATCACGCCTGAGCTCGAGCCGGAGCCACACCACAGGTTAGATACATTTTATTTTTGTAACCAATGCATCTTGTGGGGCCCTCCTTAGCCGTGCGGTAAGACGCGCGACTACAAAGCAAGACCATGCTGAGGGTGGCTGGGTTCGAATCCCGGTGCCGGTCTAGGCAATTTTCGGATTTGAAATTGTCTCGACTTCCCAGGGCATAAAAGTGTCATCGTGTTAGTCTCATGATACACAAATGCAAAAATGGTAACTTGGCTTAGAAACCTCGCAGTTAATAACTGTGGAAATGCTTAATGAACACTAAGCTACGAGGCGGCTCTGTCCTAGTGTGGGGATGTAATGCCAATAAGAAGAAGAAGCATCTTGAAAATACGAAATTTAGAAAAAAAAAAAAAACAGTCAGACGTCGATTTTGTTATATTCCGACCGACTGAGGGACTGAGAGAAGCACGGCCGTGCGAATGCACAAGTCCATAGTGGAACTTGCATGCAAGTAGGATTGAAAGGACTGGAAACGAAAATTAAATTCTTATTAACGAACTCGGAGATTGTTTTAGGCAAAGGAAAGATTAATTGATTATTTTTTTTTAGAATTCATTGTCTGGCAAGGGAACTGGGGATTAAATCGTAAAGGTTGTGAGTGATTTGGTCGGTTCGTTCTACTGTTTTTCCATGACTTTGAAGGACTCGCCCTGAGTCTCACCGGGTATCTTATCTTGCTGCTTCACAAGCAAGAGATTTAGGTCGTCTTGCTAGGCGCTTAAGTAAAACCAGTTAAACGGAAATCAAAGAACGGTTCCAACTCCAAAACTCCCCGTTACATATGCACATATGTGGAAGATGTTGATTTGAAAAATGTATTGGAGGTAACCACTTTCTCTTCGATGGGGCTCGAACCCACGACACTCAGTACGCTAGACTGGTGCTCTGCCTAACTAAGCTACGAAGGACCTCCGTCGGCTTTCGCAACTTAGCGGCTACTGAATGAGCTCGAGATTCAAAAAATGGACGCATAGTCAGTGGGTTCGAGTCCCATCGAAGGGAAAGTGGTTACCTCCAATACATTTTTCAAATCAACAGCTTCCACATAATGTACATATTCACACACGGTTAGAAAAAAGTACCTAATATTAGGTACTTTTCACTCAAATCGGGGGTTCAGTGTGGGAACCCAAAATTAGGTAACTTTTAATTGAAATTAAGTAAAATTCACTTAATATTAAGTAAAATATACGTAATTTTGAATAGAAACTAACCAAAAGTTAGGTAAATTTCACTCAACTTTAGCAAACATGAGATTACTCAACGTTGGGTTCCCACACTTTATTGCCCTTGTTGAGTGGTTTTGCTCTTCATTTTATGACAACAAAGGGAAGAGGGAAGGAGATGCAAGAGAAAAAAAGTACCTAAAATTAGGTACTTTTTTCTAACCGTGCATATGAGTTTTCATAACATTGTAAAATTAAATGTTTCAAAAGGGTTTTAGAAGCGATGCTTATTTTACCGCCAGGCAATGTTCATTTTACCCGCACTATTTTCATACATACGAAATTTGCTTTTTTTTATTTCAAAGAAAAACTATATAAAACAATGTTTCCTAGCGAAAAAAATGTTCAATGGAATAAAAATATGAGTTAAATGGCCAAGTGGTAAAACTAGCAAATTATCCTCGTTTTATGATTGAACTCAACGCAAGTCCTTAACGTGTTCATTTTACCACCTGTTCCCTTATCGTACTTAGGAAACAGGAAATCCCATTTGTTTGCCACATCTGGTTTGGTCACATCTAAATCGTAAATAATTCTCATGGCCTCTAAGGGCCTGTTTTGTATCAATATAATGGGTTGTTATTGATTTTGTACCGTGCGTTATTGTGCGTTTTTTACCAAGGTAAGTAAAAGTGCTAAAAAAAATCACTTATAATGCGTCTTCCGACTAAAAAATGTAACGTGCCTTGTTTTGATTTGCTTTCCGTAAAGCCAAATTTTTAAAAATCTTGTATTTATTTTTGTTGTTGCCTATTTTCCCGCTTGCTAGGCAGAGGCAACTATATTGCCACCAATGAGCAGTAGAGGGCATTTTTCGCAACGGTGTCGTCTGAAAAACGGTCATCAATGGAAGCAGCTCCCAAGTTATAATTGACCTACTCACAAGATTCAGTGATTGAGTGGTTGATGTTACTTATTTGGAAGGCGCATTTTCGGAAATAAATCCATTTTTTTAACTGAAGAAATTTGATTTAAGATGTTTATTTCTAAAGTACAAACAAAAGAGGATAGAAGAAAATTATTTCACGTAAAATTTCTCTCAGGATTTAGATTTTGGTTGTGTTACTTTCAGTATATGGAAAAGTTCTTATGAGAGCCACGATTTCAAGAAAGAGAAAATTGATCCGAGATGAACTTTCTACAAAGCACAACACATAGCTAATCGCATGGCAAAATGGAAAGTTGGCATCGGTAGCGGAATCACAAGCACGCGTCGGAGGAAGACGCTGCAATCAATTCATTCGCATGGTCACTGAAGAATATTCAACGGTGTCAATAAGAGGGCCACATTACCTGTTGGGCAGCAGAAGGGAACTCCCTCATCAAGAACAAACAATACTAAGGTTCCCTTATCTGCTCAAAAGATTATGGGCCCAGGAACGGTTACGTTCTACATTTTTGATCTTAGTGGGATGAATTAGCCGTCGATGTTAAAGTTTATTGGCCGCGTAAGTCTTGGCCGTTGGGTAACCATTCTTCAAAGATTCATGAATTTCGGTAAATGCCGCAATAACTTTTCGGAGTCGAAATTTGTAATTTACTGATGGCACTTAAAATTTTAATGCACTGAACTGTTTCACGTAGTTTACGTCGTGCGGTCTTGTACATTACCCTTCCGATTTTTTATAAGGAATTTCTTGGAAAAGTTCATTTTTTCCTGTAGGGACTCGCCAATTCCTTTACGAATTATTTAGGAATTTCTTCGAAAAATCCCTTTAAGAATACCTGGGGGCCCTCCTTAGCCGTGCGGTAAGACGCGCGGCTACAAAGCAAGACCATGCTGAGGGTGGCTGAGTTCGATTCCCGGTGCCGGTCTAGGCAATTTTCGGATTGGAAATTGTCTCGACTTCCCTGGGCATAAAAGTATCATCATGTTAGCCTCATGATATACGAATGCAAAAATGGTAACTTGGCTTATAAACCTCGCAGTTAATAACTGTGGAAGTGCTTAATGAACACTAAGCTGCGACGCGGCTCTATCCCAGTGTGGGGATGTAATGTCAATAAGAAGAAGAAGAAGAAGAAGAATACCTACGGAAATTAGGAAAAACCTTTCCTTTCATGAATTCCTTTGGAAATTGCTTCAGGAATTCCTTCGGACATTTCTCCGGGAATTAATCAAGAAATTCCTTAAGACCTTCGGATATTCCTTTATAAATTCTTCCTCCTCAGTAATTCTTTGAGGAATTGCTCAGAATTTATTTCAAGAGTTCCTTCGGATATTTCATCTGCAAATTCCTTTCATATTTTCGTAAGAATCTCTTCCAAAAATTCTTTTGGGATCTCTTATTTCATTCTTTTATAACAAAATTTGCGGAATAATTCCTGCATGAATTTCGGTCGGAATTTAAACTGAAAGGAAAATAAAGGGCCGAAGTAATTTCCGGATGAATTTACAAAGGCCTTTTCAGAGGATTTTCTGAAGGGATTCTTGGAGGAATGTCAAAAGGAATTCCTGGCGAAATTTTCCAAATTATTCCTGGAAAAAAATTTCTGACGGATTTTCAGAAGAAATTTCCGAAAAAGAAAGCCTGAAGAAGTTATTGAAATTCTTAGATATCGACAAGTCTTAACAAATATTTGTTGAGTTTAATCAAAGTTAATTGCCTATTTCCGGGAATTAAACCACCCGACTTGGACGTTAATTTACAATGTTATGAAAACTCATATGTGAATATGTACGTTATGTGGAAGATATTGATATGAAAAATGTATTGGAGGTAACCACTTTCCCTTCGATGGGACTCGAATCCATGACGCTACTAATATTTGTTATTGTGACAAAAACTGTGCGGATAACTTTTCCCGGGAAGAAGCCATTAAAAATAAAAATTTCATTTAATTTAACAAAATAATTTATTCAAAATCAATGTCATCTCCATGTCATCTCCAATCATGTCCATATCTCATTTAACTATCTTATCAACATTTGATATTTTCTTTTTATTCATATATTTATTTGGTGGGCACTCTGTGTTCTTAATCACTACTGTGTCGTGATCTACTATGGCAGCGGTTCTCAACCTGGGGTATATGTACTCGGACTCGGACTCGGACAAAAATGCGTAATGGTGGACGTATAACAATTCCAATCAAAACTTATTGATAAAGTTTTAACAATTGTGTATTTTTAATTTCAAAAATTTATATTGTACATAATATGCAATGCGTTCAATAAATCCAAATTGAATCCTGCCTTCTACAATCAGCACAATGTCAAATCAATCAGCACGGACCAAAAGATCAAACGAACAAAACGTCGAATGAACAAAATGATTTTTTTTTTTTTCACTAAAGCTATTTTGCTTCGTTGCTCAGTAGCCTCCTTTCAAAATACTGAAAATCCTCTTTCCAAGAGGCTCGGAAGTCTTCTTTCAAGAGGCTCGGAAGCCACCTTTCAAGCAGCTCAAACCCTTCTTTTCTAAAGGCTCAAAAGCCTCCTTTCAAAATCCTTTCAAAAGGCTCGGAAGCCTCCTTTCAAGATCCATTCAAGTGGCTCGGAAGCCTTCTTTCAAGAGGCTTGTAAGCCGCCCTTCAAGAGGCTCAGAAGCGTCCTTTCAAGAGGCTCAGAATCCGCCTTTCAAGAGACTCAGATGCCTCCTTCTTTCAAGAGGCTCAGAAGCCTTCTTTCAAGAGGCTCAAAAGCCTACTTTCAAGAGGCTCAGAAGCTCTGAAGCCTTTTTGTAAGAGGCTCGGAAGGCTCTTTCGTGAGGCTCGCAAGCCTCTTTTCAAGTGATTCGGAAGCCTCCTTTCAAGAAGCTCGGAATTCTTTTTTCAAGAGGCTCAGAAGCCTCCTTTCAAGATGCAAAGGAAGCCTCCTTTCAATATGCAAAGGAAGCCTCCTTTTATGTGGCTCGAAAATCGTCTTCAAAAGGCTCGGAAGCCTATCTACAAGAGGCTCAGAATCCTTTAATTAAGGCGCGGAAACCTACTTTAAAGGGATTCAAAAGCTGAATGGAGCTTCCCTTCAAAGGGCTTGGAATTATTTTGTCAAGAGGATTGGAAGCCTACTTTCGAGAGGGGGTACCTAAATTAATGCAAAAGTTCGAAGGGGTACCTCTCAAGAAAAAGGTTGAGAACCGCTGTACTATGGTACTGTGCTGTACAGAATCCACACAGAATCTATTTTTAGATGTCTATTATTCGTTGTTGTCGTTGCCAATTCATCTTGTCGTGAGTCTATTGTGTCCGTTTATCCATGTCGAGTATCCAATGATCATTGCATTGTTCGGTTGCCATTTTTAATCCGGGTAACGTTGGAGGAATGCCTCCGAGAAGAACAAGTTGTCAGTCGTCATTAGGCAGCCGTGACGGTAAGGCGCGTTCCCCAAACGCCACCTTATGAATCTGGCGACTGACGAGTGTTTGGTGGAGGGGCTGGGAATCGAACCCATGACCCTTCGCTTACAAGGCGAAGGTGTAGCCAACTACGCTACGGGTCCCCCTACATTTGATATTGTTGAGCTATATTCGTCTGCTCGGGTTGCGTTAGGTGTATCTGAAATGAACGAATCAGTTCTAGAGATAATTGCAATACAGTTTTAAAACATTTTAGATGGTGCGCTTTTTCTTTCAACAACAGCCTAAAATGAAAAAAATGTTTATTTTTTCATTTGAATTAGATCTGCCCTCGAGCGATATTACCACATGCGTCACTGTGTTCCGTGCTTAAAGCCACAACTTGACAGCTAGCACCAAGTTTTCGGCTTCAATTGCATTGTATGCAGACGACAGGCGTTTCTAGGGACTGATTATGTCGTGTCATCCAGGGTTCTTAGATCAGGGTTCACTCACTTCGTCAGTTCGTCACTAGATGGGAGAGGTGGGCGCGAGAGTGAATAATTTATTTTCAGTGCAAGACGTAAATAAACTTGGTAGCTGTCCCATACAAAAATCCAAGATGGCTGAATCAAGAAATTGACATACTGCAACACCTGTAGTATGTGTTCATCGTGGTGTTATCGAGCGACGTCATGTGTGAAAATTATTCATGCGATGTGTAATTGACTTTAAGCGTGCATATCCTAGATCCCACAACTCACAGCTCACATCTCACGTCTCATTTCTCAGTTCTCACTTCTCATTTACCCCATCTCACTTCTCACTTCTCATTTCTGACTGAGGCATCACACTTCTTCTTCTTCTTCTTTTTCTTCTTCTTGGCATTACATCCCCACACTGGTACAGAGCCGCCTCGCAGCTTAGTGTTCCATTAAGCACTTCCACAGTTATTACCTGCGAGGTTTCTAAGCCATTCAGCCAAGTTACCATTTTCGCATTCGTATATCATGAGGCTAACACGATGATACTTTTATGCCCAGGGAAGTCGAGACAATTTCCAATCCGAAAATTGCTTAGACCGGCACCGAGAATCGAACCCAGCCACCCTCAGCATGGTCTTGCTTTGTAGCCACGCGTCTTACCGCACGGCTAAGGAGGGCCCCCACACATGTATGCCAATTGTGCGTAATCAGTTTCAATGGCTTTCAACGACTTTATAGAATCCAGTGGTTAGTGATTGGTTGATCCAACAATAAGCCTTGTTAGATCGCTAGTTTGATCCACGTAGTACACTGCTGCCTTTGCCTAAGAAATGCTGCGTTGTCTATAATCCATGTTCTTGGCGAGGTTTGATAATGCCAGCTGATATGACAGCTAAGCTTTTCTTGGAATGAATACTCCACTCAAATACAAAACGTACAAGAGGAAAGCACTAAAGTCTTTTCGAAATTCACAGAAATAAAAGAAAACGAGCAAAACGATAAACCACTTGCACATAATTCTAATTTACATATAAAACAAAGAAACTGCGTATTGAACTACATTCGAAAAAAATAATTTGCTCGATTCATTTGATACATTTTCTATACAACAGCACTATCCTTAAGATTGAAAGTAAATGTCCTTCGATTCCGGTGTACCTGCATTTTGCCACATGAAACATTTTTTTTACAACCGGTCAAAGCAGAGAGGCTGAACACTTTTGAAACAAAACAATTTTGTTAAAAAAAATGAAAGACATCCAACTAATGTTCAGGCAGCAATGTCTTTCTTAGAAGATAGTTGCAATGAAGGTTTTCGATGATTTTTTATACCTATTGTTTTTATTGTTCAACTGTACAATTGATACCGCAAGACCCTTGATATTTCATGACTGATAATATATAGCTTCCTGAAGCGTGCGCTGTTGAATATCAACCGCTAGCAGTTATTACAACCCCATCGTCATTCATCCCTCGGGCAGTAAAACAATCCATAAAAAAAATCATCTCCAGAAAAGATAACCACCAACCAGCATTAAAGTTTATGCAGCAATCCAATAATGTCACAGAAAATCTCTCGAGAACCGCAAAACCTGCCCCATCAACAACTTTGTCGTGGTCGTCGTAGTCGTCTTCGCCGAAATCCTTCCAGCTTGCGGCAACAAATCACCTCAACATCGCCACAGCAAGACTCATTCGCAACCGCCCTGACGACGGGTTCCTCTCTTGCTCGGGCATTCGAGTCTCTCCATGTGCGTGCCCCATTCAAAGGTGGCGCATCAGCTCTCCCGATGCTGCGGTCGAAACACGGTGGGGTGTCACCTCAGTCTACCTAGCGAAAATTAGACCAATGAATCGCCTACTTTGAGCGTGCTTACAGCGGCATACTAGGAGTTAACTTCCTGAAATCAGTATGATGAAAGGCATCTAAGGTTCGATTTCTCAAAATTAAGCACCTTCATCGAAACAATATTTGGTAGGCGTAGTAGCGGAAACCTTCCTACATAACTGGTACCAAATAAAATTTCGTGAAAAGTTTCTGTAGTTGAAAAAAACTGCGTAAGATGTCTTTAGCCATACAAACTTCAGATGGTTAACTCATGCTGGCTATTTTTACATATACGTTAGCCCCTGAATACGTCAGTGGTGGGTATGAAACGAACCACTGTATGTGATTCATTGCTCCTTTATAACGATAAATCTTTTCAGGGCTTCTTACAGAATCTTCAACCACTGTAATTTCAATATTATTCCCCTATTGGTCATTAAATATATTGATATTTATATTAATATATTAAAAATGAATCATACATCGTAGTATCATAATTATTTAAATATTTTTTTGTTAAAAAGAATCAAAATGGGAACCTACCAGTTGATATTTAGTTAGATAAAAGAATAAAATGTCAACCTATAACTATGTATAAAATTTGTATATAAGTTGTAAGTAATTGAGCTTGCTTGGTTATGAGTTGTAGACATATGTTCCCCTATTTTCTTAAAAAATACCGATTGACATAACAATACCGTGATAAACATGCAACATTCAAAATCAAATAAAGTTAAAATGCACCTAATTTTGAACAGCCACATTGAACAAATACCTGACTGCGTTGAGCTGGCAAGAAAATCGAACAATCTCGTATTTCTCTTAGCAACTCCTAACCCGCCAAGCAGCCAAACACTCCACACAGGGCCAGCAGCGGCGTCCACCAGTTCCACATCGACGTTGACGTCGACGTCAGCGATCGCCGATCGCCGCCAGTGACGGTGGGGGAATCTGTCACTATAAAAGCACCGCTCGGTTGGGCGCCGACGTTTTATCGTAGACGACTTTTTCCACCATCAACATCCACTCCGACGTTTGACGGTTTCGGATTACATTTGCGTCCCGCACACCCATTGCCAGAAGGTGAGTTTCGTTTGGAGGATCAGGAGAGAACCTTCGGGAACTGGATCCCGGGTGACTCATAGCGAGTCCAAAGTGATCAGTGATAGATTAGACAGATCGTGCAATAGTGTACCGGTTCGAGTGACAATAATTTGACCTCCGTTGATTGGTGGTTCAGTTGAGGGGGAATGGTAACTTTCGATTTCAAGACAAGTTACGTTATCGAGGACACAATGAAAAGTTGATTGGTTATGCGACTGGGACGACGACCACGATGCAATTTGACCCAAAGAAAAGTGAAAAGCAAGTGATGCTGAAGCAGAAGCAGACGATGCACAGTGAAGATCACTCGGTTACCGGGGTGCTGTGAGTGTGGGGTAAACACGATCAAGTACAGCCGCGAGAGCAATGATTATTGAGAGCATGGTTGGAGTTTGGTGCCGCTGTGCAGTTGGGACTGCGACTGGGCGGATCATTAGCTGTTATGAAACTTGAGCTTTTTTGCCGCGCGATCGCGAAACTGATTTTTTGTTTATATTGTTACTGGTGAGATAATTCAAAGACGTTTGAAATTGCGACATTCACGGAGCGAGTGGTACGTGTGTTACAGGGTTGTACCAAAAAATAGATAAAAGTATGCCATCATTTATTAGTAGAAATTAAATTACCGCTGACAAGCATCGTGCTTTAGCGCTTTAGCACAGTTTTGATGGACGTAGTTCAATTTTATTATGACTGTAATTAGTATGGAATATGTTGAATAGTCATTTTTAGAGCTTTTTTAGATGAATGTGAAGCTTTATATAGGACGAGTGAGTACCTACTATTCAGTTTAATGACATAACTTGTAATGTGCATGTTCACTAAACAGAACTATACTGCCGTGAATCGCATATTTGTCCCATATGAATAGGAAACCCAGCAAAGATGGGACAGATAAGCGATTCACGGCAGTATAAGAGGATCTAAATATATAAACTGTCCTGTAAATTTATTTTTCTTCTTCTATGGCTTTACATTCCAACTGGTACTTGGCCCTTTCAACTTAGTGTTCTACACAGATAAAAATATGTTGTGATTTTAAATGTATTTTCATGCACATATTAGAGCATGTAAATAAACGTAACATTCAATCGATCTCACTATTCTTTTAAATCGAAATAAATTTAAACGGTGCTTGCTTGTAAAATTCAATCAAATTTAATTGAATATCGAATGTTAATTCGTTTGATGGATGGGGAAACCTTCAGTTTTACACGCCGTTGAATTTTCAAAATTATTTGCTGTGTATCAGCATTTCCTTAGTTATCAATTGAAAGCTTTTCTATGCCCGTCATTGCATGAGTATGTATCTTGTGTGGCAAGTACAATGGATACGCTATGCCCAGGGAGTCCAGATTGTTTCCCACCCGAAAAAAAATCTAGACCGGAACAAGAATCGAACTTGCCATCACCGGATTGGCCATTCTACGCCTTTGCTCGCTAACTGCAGACCCTGTAAAATTAGTAGGGTTAAAATAGTCAATTCAAAGAACGCGTGATCATTTGTTAATGATCATTTGTCTAGAGAATCTATTCAAAAAATATGCTAAAACTTGCGCTAAAACCTAGAACTAGGACAGCTTTGGTTCTCGGTAGAACAGGAAATAGATGGGTCTCCCCTCATTCCTGTATTGTTTCCCTATTTGTCTGTAAAAAATGCGCGCCTTATTGTGAAAAAAATCGAAGCGAATATGTGCTTCAAGGGGCCTACACTTATTACGTAAGCACTTATGGGGGAGTGGATCTGTCGTTTTATTACGGTCCAAATAAACAAAGAATAATTTGTATGGGAAAAATTTTACATGGGAGAGGGAGGTTGAAAACCCAGAAAAAATGCTTACTTAATTAGTGCACGACCCCCAAATGATAAGTTATCTACTCCGTGGCTCTATTCCATGGAAATCAAGATTTATAAAAAGAAGGAACTTCTGATTTGCCCATTTTTATAGATAGATCCATCTAGAACCGCAGACTTACAACTTTGCACTACCATCACGAGCCAATTCGATCTATCAGTTGGCGCTTCAACGCATTCTTCGACATGTATGACTTTGATTTGACAGTTGAGGTGTCAGAAAAATATTTAAAGCTCTTCTAGGGTCTGTCTCATTTGGAGAATTAAACTTAAAAGTGACAGTTCGAAAATTAGCAAATAACCCAATCATAAGAATGGCTGGTGCTATCCAGCAGTTCTAATAAGACATCGATGCAAAATGATTCGATATCTGTCAAAAGTATCTTGCTCTGCGAGCAGGGTTATTCGATAATTATTGAAATGTCATTTTTAAGTTTAACTTCAGTTTAATTCTCCAAATGAGACAGACCCTTAGGGCCAATTTCTTCACCTTCGCTTAACTCTTAAGCGGTGCTTACCCATACGTTTAAACCTGGTTTAAGGCCTAAGCGGAGGTGAAGAAATCGGCCCTTAGTGGAATGTATTCAACCGTCTAAGACGAGTTAAGTATTCTCCATTTAATTCCACCAAATATTTTCGATATCTTTGCAGATACGTATTTCGACCACAACTTCAGTGTCTCGTACTTGACTCGACTCGACTAATTGGTGGAATTAAATAGAGAGTACTTAACTCGTCTTAGACGGTTGAGTTGAGGTGTTTCGTCATCGGTTACCGTGGGGAACCGAAATCCGTCCACCTAGAGAGAAATTAATAAATTACAAATAATTTATCTAATCCTGCTCACCTACTTGACAGTAAGCGTTTAATAGGCCAATGAGATGAAAAGTAGGCCCTTAAAAATGAACAACATAAATCAAAAACAAATCGCCACCTACTAAACGCGGAGTTTCTGGCACTATTTTTATGCGTGTAGTATAATATTGCATCAAAAGTAAGTTAATTGGAAAATGCAATTACCGTTTTGACTCATATTCCGAACAATCGCTTTTAAATTGCCATTTTGGCTTTATTCGTGTATTTTTTTCCATATGAGCTTGAATTCGTAACATTGATCCTCAGTATGGAAAACCGAAGAAAACTTTAGTTTTAGAGCGCTAAAACGCCAGTGTTCGGAATATGAGCCATGTTCGGGATTTGAGTCAAAACGGTAATAAAGTGGGCTAATGGGAATGCAAATCAAAGGCATCGCTTCTCAATGTGCGTATTCAATTATTTACAGTGGTAGTTTAGTTTATCAGTCTGTTTCAATTTAAATATTAAGTTAAAAAATAGTATTATATTTTTCGTATGTTTTAATGTGTAAATAGGTTTTAATGTGTGGTCATTAGGGTGGCTCAAATTAGTATGGGAAAAACTTTGTTCAATTTTTTTGATGGGCCGCCCTCTTATTCGGTTCTATTTGATGCCCTGATGCTCTGGACAAAATTTCAGCCAAATCGGTCAACGTTTGGGCGGTGCTAAACTCGTTGGAAGTTTATATGGAAAAATGTATGCAGAACCATCGAAAAACAGTAAATTGCAGTTGGACTACACAACTTACGATGAAGAACTATGATACTCGTTCAGATCTTGGAGAATTTAATACAGAATGTTATGCTGAAAACCGCGAGAAGATTCGAGTTTGCCCGGCTGAGTTATTAGCATTTCTCTGCAGTGGGGTTTGAGCAAATTTCGTTTCTTTTACCTTTGAAAAGAAATAAATTCACCCCTACAACACTCCAGTAAAATGCTAATATCTTTGCGTAATAAACTCTAATCTTCTCGCGGTTTTTAGCATAACATTCTGTACTTTATTTTACAAGAACTGAATGAGTATCATGGTTCTTGATCGTAAATTGTGCCGTCCAACTGCAAATCACTGTTTTTTGATGTTTCAGCATACATTTTTCCATATAAACTTCCAACGAGTTTAGCACTGCCCAAACGTTGGCTGATTTGGCTGAAATTTTGTCCAGAGCATCAGGGCATCAAATAGAACCGAATAAGAGGGCGGCCCATCAAAAAATTTGAAAAAGTGTTTTTTGAGCCACCCTAGTGGTCATATATCAACGATAAATGTTTAATTTGCATTCGAATCCTATTTTCTAGAACTTTTTCAAATACTGAGGTGCTTGTTTATGTGTACAGATTTCGATGTCCACGGTACTAGACTTTTTTTTCGTACCGCTGGCCGTAACCATTTATTTAAAGTTATATTCATTTTGATATTTATTGTTAGTTGATAAATAAACAAATAAACACCTCGGGAAAATATTCTGCCGGATTTTGATCCACATTTATTTAGAACTAGCAAACCCGACGAACTTCGTTTCGCCTAAAAATGATTTATTCTCTGATTAGTTCTAGTTCATTTGTATGGGAGCCTCCCTTTCCAGAAGAGGGAGAGATTTCAAACCACCGAAAAAAACATAGCAAAAACATAGCTACCGGCCTCAAAAACATCTGCATACAAATTTTCACGCCGATCGGTTCAGTAGTTTCCGAGTCTATAAGGGTCAGAACGACAGAAATTCATTTTTATGTATATAGACATATAGATATGGCCTGAAAGTTGATTTCCGTGTTGAAATTCCGTCAATACCGCCCCATTGAAATTACATGCACGAACAAAATCCGCGGCAACTGATGTAAGATGCGGAACTCTGCCAGTCAGGACATGAACGTGCCAAAATGGCCCTAGAATATATTCTGGGATTTTGAAGCGAGAAATCACACCACCACCTGAATTTGCGACAACTGGGAGATGGCTTGGAGTCACAAGTCTCGAACGACTTCTTCTCTGGTGTTCATCCACGATTTGGTGCGATGGCCGAGATGAATGGAACTTTAAAAAGAGGTCCGTTCTGTGATGGACCAGAAAGACCACGTATCCTCGAATATCGAGACGCGGTGTTTACGGGTTGGTCGGAGTTGGATTGTACTCCCCAAACAAAGGTCTGTCCTCCATAACCGCAGTTATTTAGTGCTGGCTGGCACAGTTTTATAGAAACGGTTTCCAATTATATGTTCGTCAACCACTAGACTTTTAGAATATACAAATATACAGGAAAATTACACAGGAGAAAAGAATTAATAAGCATAGTTTTTTCAGGGGTGAATGTTCGTAAATCGTAAAACTATCCTGGACTTTTTCAAAATATTCTTCTGTTTTGAGCAGGAAAACTCTATAGATAGTGGAATATATAGATGAGCGAAGATAAATCCTCTGTCTCCAAACGAACTGTCAAACGTGTCTCCAAACGAGCATGACGTCACGATTTCAATGGAAACGTTAAGGGCTGTGACGTCATATCCGCGTGTGCACGGGCAAAAAAATCGACTCAGCCATGCTTTCGCTCATCTATAGATTCTACTATCTATAGAAAACTCTACTAAGACTTCCTAAAAATTTTCTGGATATTTTTTCAGTAGATACATAAGTATTCGATTGCTAATGGCCCTGTAACTCTCGTGATAAACATGTTTGGTTAACGGTGGTACTGTACCGCTCATAAAAAAACCTACTCCTCCGCTAATTTTTGGTCGCAACGAAAAATACGCGTCAGATAGTCGCCTAAGAAAAACATACCTCCAGAATAAAAGCTACTTCGATATTTTTAAATTTGACCGCCACGTGATGCATTCCCGCGGCGAATGCTTGGCTAGCACGTGCTATTTGTACTGCGGAGAAATTTTTCACATCTATGATACCCTTGGAAAATGAACACGAAAGTTGTCATTTTGTTGCAAGGCACAATATTTACTTTATGTGTTAGAATGTTAGATTCTCTTGTTTTTTATCACAGTAGCCCAATTTTTATACTTGAAACAAGTAAACAAAAACAATAAATTTGACATTCAAGGTACCGATTTAACTCTTTATGTGAAATCCTGTTTACGATGGTTGTATGGGATAACAGTGCCTCTAGCGTCGTAATACCACAGACAAGCATAAGTAACACCTTGAACATTTTTCTAAAAAATCCATCAGTCAACTACCACCATCTTGCGAGAATATTAGATGAAATAATGTTTCATATAACATTGTCAATAGAAGGCGCTGGAGTGAAATGTCAAACTCGAAGGATTACGACGCTAGCCCCTCTAGTTGTGAAACGCGCAATCAGTCAAACTCGAATTGATCGTTTGAGCGTTTAAGCACAGAGAATAAACGTTGAAACTGCACTCGCCATGTTGTGATAACTTTTACTGTTCTTTTTTAAATAACTTTGGAATCTCGCCGTTATCCCGTGCATAATCAGCGCTAGCGTCATCAAAAAATGCCACTGTGCGCTAGTATCGTTATGCATGCAAGAGCATACCAGCGCCATCGCCAAAATGAGATTGTGAGTTGCAATGTCGACGTCGATGGCGTTGAGGTTCGGTGTGTTTGTTTACACATGTTTTGCAAGAAATTTTGTTCGAGCTTCCATGTCTGTTCTCTGTGGTTTAAGTCATGGTTGATGGTAATTACTGTAGTGTTACGCCTGGTTATCTGTTGAATGTTGTTTTTTATGATGTTTTCGGTACTTGAAATTTTTTGGTGATCCCACGGAAAAATTTTTGAAAATTTTCATTATTTCGTATTTGAACGGAAAATTCTTAACAATTTCCAAAGCAAGCTTTTTGAATTTCCAATACTACGGAAAGTTCTTCGGAATTTGCAAGAGGAATTCTTCGAAATATCCGCGGTTTTTTTTCGGAGAGTTCGTGGGAAATTCTACTGAGTTTCCAAAAGAATATTTTTGGAATTCGAACAGAAAATTCTTACGATTTTTTGCGGGCCGATACAAATATTGAATTTATTTTTGGTAAGAAAATTATTTTGAGCTTTTTAGTGGAATGTCTTCACTTGTCATAAGACGAGTTCGTACTATCCCATTTAAATCAACCCAAGTACGAGACACTGAAGACGGCCTTACTGTTGAGGTCGAAATACGTATCTGTCAAGATACAATCAAGTGGTGGAATTAAATTGGATAGTACGACCTCGTATTATGACTAGTGAATTTATTTTATTATTATCTGTGAAACCTGCTTCAACCTTCCAAAAATATTGCAGGGGCAAAACAAATTTTTTTTTTAGGAGTTTACTTTTTTATTTACTTTTAAGCATTATGCATCAAATAAAAACATTGTGGTACGAAATTGGCCTACATATTTTATACTATCAGGTTACGAACAATAAGGGGGCTGTTGCTTACAGACTCCATCAAATATCCTTTGCAATATGTGGCCGGCCTGACGTTGATAGTAAGATCCGCAAATAAGCATACGGTCAGCTCGTTGTACTAATGTAGCGTTTCGTGATAATTGGCCAAATCAGAGTCGTCTAGATGTTCCACAACAATAAACTGCCAAAGCAGCTCAAGGTATGGTACGTAGTCAAACGCACCCACCAAGATCTTATCGATTACGCTGAGAAGTAAGTAACAGTGAAGATGAAATTCATGCTTGCCTCACATCAGCGACTATCCGAATGGGGTCAGACAAAGCTCCGACCCTATCTGAAAATCCCTTGCATCCCTGAGCCCCACACAGATTTTCGTGATTTAGACAACAGGAATCCCTTCCGTAGTCGTTGAATAGCAAATAAAGGGACCCTTCCAATTTGTTGACCTGCTCCAGAATGATGCGGAGCGGGCAAAATATTACGTAATAGTTGTTACAACATTCGCACAAGCAGCATAGGGTCAGCCCTGAACACCTCCGTCGACAGCCGATCGAACTAGGAGGCTCTTTAGATTACATACTTCAGATAGCTGCACTGGCTGAGACTTGAAAAAACTGTTCGAAGTCTTTGAATCAACATTTCAGCTGTCCAAGTTAGTGAGTAATTGAGGCAATTATCTCCGGTTACTGCAGCCATCGCATCCTTTCTTCATCGCCTAGGAATTCCACCCATGCCAGCGTGTCCTGTCTGCTGCAGCGCCCGACTCCCTCTTACAGAGACACATACCGTTAATGGAACTCGTACTTTCCTGCTCTGATTCTTTCCGTTCCTCAAAGTTTGCTTCTCTACGTTCTTTAATCTTCCGTCGGGTTTCATCTGTAATCCATTCTTTTCGCTGAGTGCGCAGCACACCAAGTTGTCTGTGATCGCCGGTTACGATAAAAGCATTCTCCGCCGCCCACTTCTCTTCTACGCTACCACCTTCCAGAATATCCACTACCCGAGTTCCAAGTTCTTCAACGAACAATCTCTTCGCAGATGGATCTTCTAGTCGGTCTATTTTGATTCGTCGCCCGTGCCTCTGCTCCCGCCGTTGAATCCAAGCAATGCGTTGTCGGATGTCGCCTATTAGAAGATGATAGTCAACTCAAGACTCAAGAAGGCACCGTCTCCATTTTCAACAGATCCATTTCCAGAGGAACCAAATACTAGTCCTGCAAGCTAAAAGCGGCTATGGAGAAGTAAGTCAAACGATGCTGCCTGCGGATGGGAGAAGTGGTCGCAGGTGGACTCCCCGGTCGACGATGGGAGGAAAGCTGAAACAACCGGCGATAATCGCCTCCTCTTAGATATTTCACGACGCCTGATTGGAGCAAGGACAAATCCGTGGATGCTAGAGAAAGACGCGACGTGTCAGTCATTCACCGATCCAACTGATCAGCTCGACCCGACCACTTAGAAAAACTAGAAGTCCTTATCCTGATTCGGATATAGGGAAAGGTTGACAATTCTCAGAATTAGCAGACAGGATTCCGCCGCGAACGATCATGTGAGAACCATTCTGTCACGCTTTGCATTATCCTAGATCAGGTCAAAGGGGGCCCTCCTTAGCCGTGCGGTAATACATGAAAAACTCGAAAAAACAATTTTTGCATGTTTTGATGCAGATTCTGCTTGGTGGCAGCAATTTTTTTTCCTCACTGCGCTTTCCAACAACTAAGTGCAACCAAACTCGATGACTTTTCGTTAAGACGCCACCATTTGGAATAAACTGCATCACGCAGGATCAAATAAACGACATAATCAACTCTTTCTTTACATAAAATGCTGGTTCGTTAAGGTTGAATGATGACCACCGACGCCGACGACCACCACCAATGCGATGGTTTTCCGTTGAAAGTGCTGTCAGTGCCATCGTGCTGTTGTTTCCGCTCCGCTGCGTCCGCTCTGTGTGAAATCTTGTTCGAACTGAGGACTAGATCCAAACCCGAAAGTTACTTGATGTTGATGTCTGTGCTTGCGATGCATGTACGGGATTGGTTGGTTTACCCATTTCAAAACTTTTTATCAATTATCGATGATAAATAATTGAAAATCAGTATTTTCGTATGAATACAAAGAAGCGTTGACTCATCCTTGATCGAATGGTCCAAACAAATTAAAAAAATCACCGAAAGACGGCTGAGATATTAAAATTCAAAATCTATCATATTTTCGAGACGGTCTCCGATTTTTGCAATCGCAAAGTGTACCCCACTATAGGAAAGACAGACGTAGTCCTACGTCAAAAACTTGAGCGTGACGGAGGATTCAACAAATAATTTTATGTTTCTAATGTTGGCACTAAGTTCGCTGAAGAAACCCTTTGGTCTTCGAAATTTCTTCGGTCAAACGATCAGGTTCGCTTTGATGTATCTCGCTCGTCCAGTGAGCTAACTTATACATATTTCTTTATTATAAGCGATTTGAGCCAGGGGGCTGGTTCACTTCGATGAGGGTTTATAGACTTTGAAAAGGGGCCTTAAGTTATGTTACAAATAGATGTAATAGTAATGATAGAAACATGTTGGCAGTTTTTGTTTTTCAGTCTTTTAGTCAAGTGATTATTGCCGATGATGCCTGACAGCCATGTCCTGTAGGGGTCCAGCAAGTGTTATCTGTGATTCAAATAGATGGAAAGAGTATCATGTCTTTCAAGAATGAAATAGGAGTTTATCACCGGTTCCATCGTTTCGGAGGGCGTCGCGAATGCTGTCGATCTGCTGTTTGATTCGTGGTTGATAAAAAAACTGGGCATTCAGCGAGAAAGTTTTCCACATTATTAAGCCCTCCACAGGTGTTGCAGCTTTGTCGAAAGTTGAGACATTCAACGAAGTTGTGTGATATTCTGGTGGGGCCAGTCCGTAATCTGGAGAGAACCACCTACTCCCTTCGACTGGTTCTGTCCTTCCAGGGAGTCGTTATCCCTTTAATTTTTCGGGTAAATAGGTTTCGTTTTTTTTTGCCACTCGGTAGTCCAAGCGTCCCCTATGATGTTTCTTAGCAAATTTTTGGCAAGCATGATCTATATGCGCGAGAGAGCCTACTTCCCAGGTACGTTGTAATGCCCCGGGATTCACATAAATGTGATGGGACAGTTTTCCTGATTATCCGCCATTGCTTGGATGGCCGCAGTGACACTGACCGAGTCTGTCACTATTAAAGTGCGGTGCCGAGAATATTGACACGCAGTCTGGTGGCTGAAGCTTTAGTCGTCACATTGTTTGGTGACTCCAATACCGACTTTTCCGCCGGCTTCAGAAGCATCCGAGAAGCGGGTATAGGTAAGGTGATATTTGAATTGTAATCGTTCTGTCTTGCCACCGAGGGGAGCGTGAAACCGGCCACCCTACGGATCGGTTCGCCTATCTCAGAACGAAGGGCGTCGATCGGTCTGGTCTGGACTTTTCTAGGAAGCCTATGGCTCTGGATCCAATAGCCAGAGAGGGCAGGAGTGGAGGGAAAAAGGTCGGAGCACAGCATGATTGCCTGGTTGTATGTCGGGTCGAGTCGTTTCAACATCTCAGCTTCGGCGCTACAAGAAATTTCGATCCCGTACAATAGCCGGCTGGTAACAATGGCGTCAGCCACACGCAGTCTGGCATGCTGACCGCTTCGGGTTTTGTTGCTTGAAATAACCCGTAAAAGGTTGAGCCTAGCACCTGTTTTTCACACCATCGAAATGGTTCAGGAAACTTAACTTGCGGTCCAAGGTGACATGTTTTGCGTGTAGCGATTGGGCAGCCTTTGATAGTGATGGGTTTGGTAAGTGGACAATGTGCTGCTTTGCATATATGTTTTCTAACGCATTTGTTCACCTCTATGTAGAAACTGACAGCGCTAGATAACGATAACGATAACCAACGATAAACCGCTGAAACTGCTGACTATAGTTTCCTCCTGACAGATCTAGGATGTTGTCCGGTGACCAGGATATCATCCGCATAGATCATAATTCCTCTGGGGATGTTCCCGAAAATGCCGTTCTTTGCCATCAGGAATAAGGTGACAGCAATGACAGATCCTTCAGGAACTCCAGTTTCTTCTGTTTTTCGATCAGACAGACGACCACCGACTAGTACCTTGAAAGAGCGGTCTGTGAGAAAGTTTTTTTTTTATAAACTGTAGAATATTTCCAGGTACTTGACTAATTTTCGTAGTACCTCTGGCATCCAGGCCTTCGCCAGGTCGAGGGAGGCGAGTTTGGAATGTTCGCCATTGTTGACGGCGTTGTTTAAAGCGTTTCCGAGGGTTGCAAGAAAAGATGCGGTATCAAATCGGCACCGGGAATCGAACCCAGCCACCCTCAGCATGGTCTTGCTTTGTAGCCGCGCGTCTTACCGCACGGCTAAGGAGGGCCCATGTTTTTCATGTATAATTAGAGTAAAATCATGAAATGTATGTATCCAATAGCAATATTTTCCATTGCTTTATAGTATAGACTATTGAAAATAATCACAATGGGGATATGTAGCCTTATTCAAGGGTGGCGCGTTTTGACCCCTATGGGCGTGCTACCCGCACTTCCCCTATTTTCTTGTTTAGTGTCAATACACTTATTGCAAAATGCTACACTGGAAAGGAGCTATTTCACGACCCTTCTGTGGGATACAGTCCACGATTGCACGCATATTTTTTTCGTTAAAGTGTAATTCATGGATTGGACACTAGTGATACTCATGTTTTTGTTCATGATTATTTGAAAACCCCTTCTTCCTCCGATTCGGTGGTCAAGCTATAGTTAATTGTTAGTCAGAAATTTGATGACCTTGACACAATTCGCCATTTTTTTTCGTCTGAATCACTTAGCAACTGGAAAAAGACATTCTAATGATTTCAACGTATGTTATAAAAACAACAATGTAAGAGTGCCTAATTTCCAAAATTTAAACCATACTGGCCCAGGCTTAAATTGGATAGATATAAATTTTCAGATCAACTTCCGAATTCAAAGAAATGGATCTTCTTCTGCTCCGCGCACGTTGAGTATTGCAAATAACGTCGTAAAGACCAACCGCAACAAGTGTCCCACAACGAACGCGCAACAATGTTACCAAACCAGCAACTTAACACCCGAAACACCTCCAGCATAAACGATCGCGACTGACCAAAACCGATGAAACGTGGTTACGTCAGCAAACACAACACCCCGTGCGCCAAAACAATTCAATTCAATTCAATTAACCATCGTCTTCCACTTCGTCCTCTGCTCTTTACAGCTCCACGCAAAAATGAAAGTAGCCATCTGTTTGCTCGCCGTCGTCGCTGTGGCCCTGGCCGCCCCCCAGGAACGGGACGGTGCTGCCCTAACGAATGAAGCCATCCGGCAGGCCCAGTCGCAGCAGCTGATCCCCCGTGATGCCACCATCCAGGGCGTGCAGGAGGGCATCCAGGTGGCCGCCATCGAGTCCATCCCCGGAGACCAGCGCGTCGATCTGTTCCAGCTGCTCGGCGACCAGGTCCCACGGGAGGTCATCTCCAATCTGCAGTCGCAGGTTGACCAGGTTGGACACAACTAAGTGATGGTCTGGCTACTGATAGAGAGGGGTAATGAATAAAGAAAATAGACGAAGAATGATCACTGATTGTGAACGGTTGACGGATTACGGACTTACGATACGACGCCACGCACCAGGAGGCATTAGGACAGTATTTTTTAACGAATTTCATTGGTTTTAGTTATTTTGTGCGAACAACATCTCGACAAATCGTTTTATTAGTACATGATTTTTGTTTCTCTCTTCTTAGTTACCATTCGAATAGGCGAAGAAAAAATAGGAAAAGACACTTGTTATTCTTCCACGATAGTGCCAATATAATCCTTTATCGTTGGCGAGTACCATCGAAAGGATGTGTTTTGTTTATCAGTGTAGATTTAAGTTTAAAGAAAGTTTGATTTAATAAAAAAAAAACTACAAAATAAAATTTCTCAAAAATGATTTATAAACTAGTTCAATTGAATGAGAATCAACTCACAATTGAATACAATTTGCGTGCTTGATGAATCACAAAATGTCCCCGAAACTAGGTCTCTCAGTTAATACGTAGACAGAATCCATTTCACTTTACCAGCTTCATGATCATGACGAGGAGACTTGGTTTCGTTTTATTTAGGGTTCGTCGCTTGCTTACCGGCTTCTTTTGTAATTTGTCTGGCGACGCGACAGAGCTGTTTCGGCTGGGTGAGATCACTTCTCACTCTTGAACAACAACTGGTTCTGGCTGCGGTACGCGTTGAAGGTAGCATCGGTGAAAGGTAAAGGAGGGTCTAGATGACTGCAGGAGGCGAGCACGCGAAATAAATCCCAGGGCGAGAGAATGAGCAGATGGAGTTCGAGACAATATGTTATGTAATGAGGCATGTATGGAAGAGGCTTCATCTACCATGTGCATCTCTAAGCGCAAGTGGGCAATTCGTAGTAACTGAATAGAAAAAATACATATGTATAGATATTTATGTTTTCTATTTCTGCTCACTACTTAGAACAGCGGTTCTCAACCTGGGGTACTTGTACCCATGGGGGTACCTTCGCTGGCTCCAGGGGGTACCTTGGATAATAATGCGTAATGGCGGATGTATTAAAATTCCAATCAAAACTTATTGATATAGTTTTGATAATTGTGTATTACACATTTAAATTAAATTACATATAAATTAAAAACTTTGCACAGATAGAAAAAGTTGTTGAAATTTACACGAAAGTAATGCACATAAAGGGAATGCCGAAA
Source organism: Armigeres subalbatus (assembly GCF_024139115.2). Taxonomy (NCBI): domain Eukaryota; kingdom Metazoa; phylum Arthropoda; class Insecta; order Diptera; family Culicidae; genus Armigeres; species Armigeres subalbatus. The sequence goes on along the minus strand of NC_085140.1, from coordinate 436,720,847 downwards.
AGAGCGTAAATTTAAACGATATTATCACCTGAATGTTATTTCATTTCATTCATTTATTTAGTTTACATCTAAACAGATAACACTGAATCAACAATTTGACGCCACAATGCACGGTTCGAGGCCGCATCTCTCCATCCTCGGATACGCCCCACGCTCGCCAAGTCGTTTTGCACCTGGTCTGCCCATCTCGCTCGCTGCGCTCCACGCCGTCTCGTACCTGCCGGATCGGAAGCGAACACCATCTTTGCGGGGTTGCTGTCCGGCATTCTTGCAACATGTCCTGCCCATCGTACCCTTCCGGCTTTAGCTACCTTCTGGATACTGGGTTCGCCGTAGAGTTGGGCGAGCTCATGGTTCATTCTTCGCCGCCACACACCGTCTTCTTGCACACCGCCAAAGATGGTCCTAAGCTCGAATACTCCGAGTGCTTGCAAGTCCTCCTCGAGCATTGTCCATGTTTCATGTCCGTAGAGGACGACCGGTCTTATAAGCGTCTTGTACATGACACATTTGGTGCGGTGGCGAATCTTTTTCGACCGCAGTTTCTTCTGGAGCCCGTAGTAGGCCGACTTCCACAGATGATGCGCCTTCGTATTTCACGACTAACGTTGTTGTCAGCCGTTAGCAAGGATCCGAGGTAGACGAATTCCTCGACCACCTCGAAGGTATCCCCGTCTATCGTAACACTGCTTCCCAGGCGGGCCCTGTCGCGCTCGGTTCCGCCCACAAGCATGTACTTTGTCTTTGACGCATTCACCACCAGTCCAACTTTTGTTGCTTCACGTTTCAGGCGGGTGTACAGTTCTGCCACCTTTGCAAATGTTCGGCCGACAATGTCCATGTCATCCGCGAAGCAAATAAATTGACTGGATCTGTTGAAAATCGTACCCCGGCTGTTACACCCGGCTCTCCGCATGACACCTTCTAGCGCAATGTTGAACAACAGGCACGAAAGTCCATCACCTTGTCTTAGTCCCCGCGCGATTCGAACGAAATGGAGTGTTCGCCCGAAATCTTCACACAGTTTTGCACACCATCCACCATTGCTTTGATCAGTCTGGTAAGCTTCCCAGGGAAGCTGTTCTCGTCCATAATTTTCCATAGCTCTACGCGGTCTATACTGTCGTATGCCGCCTTGAAATCAACGAACAGATGGTGCGTTGGGACCTGGTATTCACGGCATTTTTGAAGGATTTGCCGTACAGTAAAGATCTGGTCCGATGTCGAGCGGCCGTCAACGAAGCCGGCTTGATAACTTCCCACGAACTCATTCACTAATGGTGACAGACGACGGAAGATGATCTGGGATATCACTTTGTAGGCGGCATTAAGGATGGTGATCGCTCGAAAGTTCTCACACTCCAGCTCGTCGCCTTTCTTGTAAATGAGGCATATAACCCCTTCCTTCCACTCCTCCGGTAGCTGTTCAGTTTCCCAGATTCTGACTATCAGTTTGTGCAGGCAAGTGGCCAGCTTTTCCGGGGCCATCTTGATGAGCTCAGCTCCGATACCATCCTTACCAGCTGCTTTATTGGTCTTTAGCTGTTGTATGGCATCCTAAACTTCCCTCAAGGTGGGGGCTGCCTGGTTGGCTTCCATCGTCCGCTGAACTGACGTAGTCATCTCCTCCGCTGCCTTGACTTTCACTGCCTGTACTCTCAGTGCCATTCAGATGTTCCTCGTAGTGCTGCTTCCACCTTTCGATCACCACACGTTCGTCCGTCAAGATGCTCCCATCCTTATCCCGGCACATTTCGGCTCGCGGCACGAAGCCTTTGCGGGATGCGTTGAGCTTCTGATAGAACTTGCGGGTTTCTTGAGAACGGCACAGCTGTTCCATCTCCTCGCACTCCGCTTCTTCCAGGCGGCGTTTCTTCTCCTGAAAAAGGCGGGTCTGCTGTCTCCGCTTCCGTCTATAACGTTCCACGTTCTGCCGGGTACCTTGCTGCAGCGCGACCGCCCGCGCTGCGTCCTTCTCCTCCAGAATCTGTCTGCACTCTTCGTCGAACCAATCGTTCCGTCGACTTCGACCCATATACCCGACGTTGTTCTCCGCTGCGTCGTTAATGGCTGCTTTGACTGTATTCCAACAGTCCTCAAGAGGGGCCCCATCGAGCTCACCCTCTTCCGGCAACGCTGCCTCGAGATGCTGCGCGTATGCAGTGGCGACATCAGGTTGCTTCAGTCGCTCTAGGTCGTACCGCGGCGGTCGTCGGTACCGAACATTGTTGATGACGGATAGTTTTGGGCGCAGTTTAACCATCACCAGATAGTGGTCAGAGTCGATGTTAGCGCCACGATATGTCCTGACGTCGATAATGTCGGAGAAGTGCCGTCCATCAATCAGAACGTGGTCGATTTGTGATTCTGTCTGCAGTGGTGATCTCCAGGTGTACCGATACGGGAGGCTGTGTTGGAAGTAGGTGCTGCGAATGGCCATATTCTTGGAGGCGGCGAAATCAATTAGTCGTAGGCCGTTTTCGTTCGTCAGCCGGTGAGCGCTGAGCTTTCCAATAGTCGGTCTAAACTCCTCCTCTTGGCCAACCTGAGCGTTCAAATCTCCTATGATGATTTTGACGTCGTGGCTTGGGCAGCTGTCGTACTCACGTTCCAGCTGTGCGTAGAATGCGTCCTTATCATCATCAGTGCTTCCGGAGTGTGGGCTATGGACGTTGATTATGCTGAAGTTGAAGAACCGGCCTTTGATCCTCAACCTGCACATTCTTTCATTGATCGGCCACCACCCGATCACCCGATCACCTGAATGTATGCAATTTGTATTGCATTATGTCACTTTTCATACGAATAAGTTTCATTATGCTATGTAATTTGCATACATTAAGGGTGAACTAGTTGGAAGAGATCCATGTACGCCCAGAATAGTGTAATTTTCCACATCTTCTTTATTAACGCGCTGATTACTTTTAATTATTTTTTTCTGTGTACCGTAGGCGATTTTTTTCGATAGTGTTGTACAAAATACTTTAGCGCGCGTGCTCTAGTGTTAAAAATCTTTAATGCAAGCTACCTATTTGAAACAAAACATTGAAAAATATGTCAACAACATGTTTCTGAACTAAAATCTAGAGTCTGGAGGTGCGGAAGCCTCCATTTGAAAGTCATGAATGCTTTTTTTTCGAAAAGCTTAGATGCTTCGTAGCAAGAGAATGGGAAGCAACCTTCTATGCTTCTCGGAATCCTCTTTCCATGGAGCTCGAAGCCTTATTTCAAGAGGCTTGGAAGCCTCTTTCAAGAGGTTCAAGAACCTTCTTTCAATAGGTTCGGAATCCTCCTTTTAAGAGGCTCGTAAGCTTCCTTTCAAGAGGTGCAGACGCCTTCTTTCAAGTGGCTCGGAAGCTTATTTTCGAGTGATTCGAAAGCCTCTTTTAAAAAAGCATGGAAGTCTACTTTCAGGATGCTCGGAAGGCTTCATTCGAGTGGCTCGAAATTCTTCTTCCGAGAGGCTTGAAATCGTACTTTCAAGAGACCTCTTTTCCAGAGGCTAGGATATTTCTTTCAAAAGGCGCTTGAGGAAGTTTCTACATTCTAACTGTAACCTGGCATGTTTTTCAACTTAGTATTCTATTAACATTTCCTCAGTTATTAATTGGAAGCTTTGCTATGCCCGCCATTGCATGAGTATGTACCTTGTGTGGTAAGGGAAGATCCTTTAATTACGTAACGCAAAAATTGGGCATTTTCAACCCCCCTATGTCACGCTGTTTGTATGAAAAATCTGAAAATTTTGTATGGATTGTCACACTTCGTTCAACCCCCCTCCCCCTCTAAGCGTTACGTAATTTGTGGACGTTCGCTAAGTAGAATCGATACACTATGCCCTGGGTATCGAGAGAGTTAACAACCTGAAAACATCCTAGACCGGACCGAGAATCGAACTCGCCTTCTTCGGATTGGTAATCCTACGCCTCTGCTCGCAAGGTTATCTCAGAAGCCTTATTCTAAAAGGCCCAAAGCCGCCTTTCAAGATGATCCGAAGTCTCTTTTTGAGAAAGGTGTGATAGCCTACTTTTGAGAGGCTCGGCTTTCAGAAGGCTCGGATTTCTGCATTCAAGAGGCTTGAAAGCGTAGTTTCCAGAGGCTTGGAAGCCTCTTTCTAAAAATCGCGGAAGCCTACTTTTAAGAGGCTTGGAAGGCTATTTTCAAGAGGCTCGTAAGACTCCTTCCAAGAGGTTCATAAACATCATGTCAACATGCTCTGAAGCCCCATTTCAAAATCTCAATAGCCACCTTTTAAGAGGCCTAGAAGCCTCCTTCAAGAGGTTCGAAAGACTCCTTTCAAGAGGCTCGTAAGCTTCCTTTCAAGCTTTTCTTGAAGAGGCTTGGAATTCTTCTTTAAAAAGGCTTTGAAGCGTACTGTCAAGAAGCTCAGAAGCGTCATTATAAGTGGGTCGAAACCCGCCTTTCAAGAAGCTCTGAAGCCTCCCATCAAAATACTCGGAAGCCTCTCTTCAAGTGGCTCGGAAGCCTCTCTTCAAGTGGCTCGGAAGCCTCCCTTTAATTGGTTTGGAAGCCTTCCTTCAAGAGGTTCGGAAGCTTTCAATAGCCAAAAAAGTTTTGTAGGAAGCTTTATGTATAAATTTACTTTGAATCGCTCCAGGAGCCTTTCATTTACACTAAAAAAACAAAGGGGGTACCTCAATTAATGCAAAAGTGCGAAGGGGTACCTCTCAATAAAAAGGTTGAGAACCGCTGACTTAGAGCATAAGCTAAAATGGGGTAACTTATTGTATGCAATATGTGTTACAATTCAACGCGATTGCGTTTAAATGTTGTCAAACTTTTGTTTATTTTGAATGCTCATTTGCCGTGAACTGCCTTTACGGAGCCGAAATCATGTTTTTCAATACAGTTTTCTATGATACAATAATGTTAGTTTTGAGGAACTAGAAGACTCGCTGTTGGATTGAGGTTAGAGAATATAATAATACAGTAGGAAATGAAAGGAATTTAGGGGCATAAGTAATTACGATGTTTATGTAACAGGTCGCTTTGGCGGAGCCTGCTTGCGGATACATGAATACTTGAACCGATGTTATAAAAATTCTAGTAAAAGTCTAAATCAGTAAAACTAATATATTTGTGTTTAAGACGAGGTTTAAGATATTTTAAAGCAATTTTGAGCTGTGCAACATTTCAGAACAAATGAACCATCAGCCCAAAACGTCAGGCCAGGCCCATATATCCAGCTTTCCACGCTCGGTAATGGCGGTTTGTCGGTGTGTAAAAATCAATCGGTCACTGCACTGTTTGACACTAGCTGGAGGAAATCCCACTGGCGTTCCTGGGTGAGGGGAAGGGAAAAAAGGCCTTTTCGCCAGTGAGTTTTCCTCCAGCTAGTGTCAAAAAGTACAGTGACCGATTGATTTTTACACACCGACAAGCCGCCATTACCAAGCGTGGAAAGCTGGATAAACTGGAAATCAGAAAAAGTATTCCGCCGTCAATCCAGTTTTCCGCGAGCGGTAATAGCCGCCAGCTTGCCTGCGGGTTAGTCTCTGATTGGACGTTTGTGGAGGTCAACTGCACCCACTGTTCCGAGCATTTTGATAAAATTTAATGTGGTGTATAAGAAGGCTTGAATTCACTTCATCAGCATCTTCTTATGCTACGTTTAGACAAGGCAAGTGAATTGAGCAAGTCGCTTGAATCGAACGCAAACTGAACGTGTAAACACCTTAATTCAATTCACTTGAACGAAAAGAAAGTTGAACATGTTCAACTTTTGGCAAGTCAATTGAATTCAACTGAGTTGTTCAATTCACTTGCCCTGTCAAAACGTAGCATTATATGCCACATTGGTCAAAATGCTAGGAACGGTGGGTGCAGTTGACCTCCGACCTCCATGACAAGACAACTAAATAGATGTAAATAAACATATTTTTATTATGCCACCATGACTCGTACCGCGTAGTTGTTTTATTTCGTTGTCCCCGTGAAAGTTCCCGTGTTGTGTTTTTCTTTTTCCCGCGGCCGGTTCCGTTTGTGTTTACCCGTTGCGCTGTGTCCACCTCTGCCCAACAGTATTGCGAGAAAAGAGAAAAATTCTAATTTTGCGGAGCAAAGAAGAAGAAGCAGACTGAGTGTCGGAAACTTCAAAATGACATGCACTGTACAAAAAGTGTTGATATTTCTTGATATCAAGGATATTCGAGAAATCTAAAATGTTTCTAAATCACATAAATATATGACAAAATGCCTTCAAAGTATCATAAAACTTGTTTAAAAAATATAGCGGCATGTAACACTCGTTTAAAGTTGCATACTCCCGTTGATTTTAATAATCAACATTCACACCGAAAAAATAAACCAAAAGTTTTTATCGTGCAACAAGTGATTTGACGTTTGCGGAACAGCTTTCCGACAGTCGACCGTCGGACCCCGGTTCGAATTTTTCAATCTTCTCGCAATAGTTGCTCTTGGGTAGATTAAGGAATATTGTTATGGATGTATTGTATACCCGGATAAAAAATATCATTGAAAAACCATATTTTTTACTGTTACTGCACCATTCAATTCAAAATAATTACCATTGAATGTAATGGAAATTTTACAATAAAATTGCTTTATAATTTATGGTTTTGCACGATAAAATGAATGGTAAATGGGACTTTTACAAAAAAAAATAGGGGTTGTTATGTATCTTTACAATAAAAATTTCGAAAATTTTCCATACAAAATTCAGAGCAAAACAATTGATTTTACGGTTCTTCAATGGGATGATTTTTATGGACGAAACCCTGTTGTTGAATAAAGAGAATTGCAGATGCTGGCAGAAGTATCAGTCAGTAGCCTGCTGTGGTGTAGAGAGGGAACTCTAGTTGTTTTGTTCTTTGTGAGGGGGTCCCCTTGCTCTTCGGCCAACAGGCCTTACTGTTGAGGTCGAAATACGTATGTGTCAAAGTACAATTAAGTGGTGGAATTAAATGGGATTGTACAAACTCGTCTTATGACAAGTGACAAATATTTGCCATTATGACAAACAGTGGACTGCGGATTTAAATACCAAACTTCCCTGGGAAAAAATAAAAGAGTTCTCGTACAAAATCAGACAATTAACATTAAAAGACATTAAAAACATTCAAACACATTAAAAATTTAAAACAACTACGCGTGAAAAATCAAAAGAATTTCCCTTGAAAAATCAAATCATTTCCTGTGAAAATGTAAATGAATTTCCGGAGAAAATTTAAAAGTATCTCCCGTGGAAACTCAGATGAATTTCCCGTGAAAGTTCAAAAAAAAATTTCGTTGGGACTCTATAGCGGAAATTCCGTAGTTTTCCGTGAAATTTCAGAATTTTCCGTGGAATTTCAAAAGAATTTCCCTTGATAATTCTATACCCCATTTAGCACCGTGGGCCCTCAATAATTGAAATGGTACATTCATGTTAACGGAGTTTATATTTTAATTTCAACTTCTGAGCATCAGATACTTCTGGCTGAGATGCTCTCTATCTGGGTGCTGCGGATAGAGCCGCTTTTCTGCGCTCAAGCGAGCAGAGGGATATTTTGAAATCACTCACGCTTAAAGTAAATTACACATCGCATGAATAATTTTCACACAAGACGATGATGACACGAGAGAATAGCAATCTGTGTGAAAATTATGTGTAAGACATGCACAGTCGCTGTGTAATGTTTTTTATTCTTTTAATATGTGTAAGAAACTTTGCTTCGAACTGTCAAGTCCATTTTGATCGCCATGATGGCGGTTGCGCCCGGCATGCATCGCAACGAAAATTACTTCTGAGGATTTTCGTCATGTTTCGATACGATACAACTAAAATGTGCGACTATAAGCATCACACTTTAGTTTGGTCATATCGAAACAAATGGGGACTCCTCTGAAATAGTATAAAAATGTTGCGATAATTTTCAATTTACATGAAAAAATATAATTGAGGTTAGGTCCGTTTTCCGACCGCTCTCTCACTGTGTGAAATGAACTCATCGGAAATCGTTAACCGTCAATTACACTAAAATGAGTAACATGGCAGTTACTCATAAAATGTGTTGTTCCAGATTAGGCCCGTTTTGTGTGATCGAAACACAAAATTGTGTGAATGACTTTAAGCGTGCTCCCATAAACAAAATTATTTTGCAGTTACTTGGCTGTCAAACATTTCCCGCTATTCGAATTTCTCTTTCCACGCTGCATGAGGGCGTACAAATGCGCTAGACCCTACATGACTTTACGATTGTTTACATACATTCATGCTCCAATCAGCTGCTGAATCTCGTGAAATTTCGTAACGAGTGCTTTTTAATTGCATTCCCACTAATTTTCCACTCGAAATATAATGTGAGAATATTTGTTGCAAAGAATACAAAACTCAAACAAAGTTTATTTTTATTTTTTCCCAAAATAATAACAATACTTCTCAATATTAGATCAGAAACGAACATAACCACGATCTTCAATGTTTGGCTCCGGCACAATAGAAAATTTTGGCTTCAGTTTGACAACCAAATCGATTCTATCCGCACCACCCAGCTCTCTATTAAAGTGTTCAAATTTAAAACGGTCAAATTATCGGGGTTCAACGGAAATCTCGCTTAACTTTTCAAAAGGTCCTAAGTAACATTTTTTTCATGAATTAATTTGAATAGCGCAATCAACAGACCAATATGAAAGCTTTTGATTGCAGTACTCAAATTAATTCATGAAAAAAATGTTACTTAGGACCTTTTGAAAAGTTAAGCGAGAAATCATCACTGTAATATTTTTGACGAAATATTTTTCTCAGTGTTTTTCGGGTACTCGGAGAGAATGGCATAAAAACAAACGACACTCACTCTCGCCACATGTCAGTTTTCAGCCTCTCACTCGAGTCGCGTCTTCATCGTCATCGTACGTCATATTTTACATTTTGTCAATATTTTGCCTTGATCCGCGCAGCCAACAACGGTGGATTGCAGCTAATTTTTACACATCCGTTTACTATAAGTTATTAGTGTGAAAAGTGTCCTTTTTCCTAAGTGAACAACAAAATCGAGAAACCAGTGCACAATTCCCGAAGAAAACCCCCTTTTCCGTTGTCCAATGTTTTGCTATGTTTTACGGTGTTGCAGCGAAACTGAACTATCGTCTGGCAGACCACTTGCGTAGGATTAGTTGCAGCTCTTCGGTGGGGCCCTTCCGGGGTGGTGGCGGTGGTAGCTTTCTTCCGAAATCCTGGCAACGGAGAAAGTGGTCCACTACAGCATCAACTGCGGTTATCGGGAAGAAACATCTGAAAGCGAAAAATTACGACAAAGCAGATCGATCTATCTATCACCAGCGGGGGTCGGCATCCGCATCAGGTTTTGCTATTTCGTGTAACCCCGATCAATATCAGCCGTATCAATTGGGTCAAATTTGGTGAGTTCTTTTTCTCTCCCTTTGTCGAACGATGTCGGATGCGATGCGCATTAAAGTGTACCGACATAAACATAGGATGATAGTTTGCATGAAACAGGTGTTACAACTTATATAATTTTAATGATGCTGTGCGGGTTGAAAAATCGAGCGCTATCTGTAAAGTTAGAAGATAGTGAGCATACGGGCTTGCGAACGCTATTGTCGTAACCTTCGATCAAGCATTCATCAAGGACGTGGTACGTGCCGTTTGGCTCGTAAAATGTCTTGCCTACAGGCTAAATAGCATATTCAGGCATTATTCCACTAGAACGCGGTAGTGCGGGCTTTATCTGATTTGGGTGATTGCTTAAAATGCATCGACTGATATACCCTAGACAAATGATAATATGGTCGGGGCTCAGCGAAACAGCACCAAGCGCCTTTTTGACTGACTTTCGATATTTTGTTCGTAGAATGAAATTTGGAAGTATTTCATTTATTCATAACTACATTTAATGTTGGATATTATCAATTATAGGGTAGAAGAATATCCGTTACGATTTATAATCAATCTGCTACACGAAAATTTGTGCAAGAAAATGATTATCGGCACTTGGTGCGATTTGCCTGAACCCCGACCATATTCAGTAGGATTGATTTTCCCAATGTTAATATCTTTATACCTAATGTTCTTGATTCAATGAAATTCAAACTGAATCAAATAGTAAACAAAGTTGTATGTTATTTTAGCAGAATATTGAATTTTAAATTTAGACTATAATTTACCGATAATTATGCCTAGAACCCTATTTTCCTTGCTTGAAGAATCACTATGATGTTCAAGCACTATTTATACATGTTGAAGAAAATTATTTTACTTAATGATGAACAAGGATCGAAATTCCAAAATAATAAAGTTTTCAATAATTTTGGCTCATTTTTATTGGTTTTTCTAATAGATATAGTTTTCTCTCGTTTATCAACAGTTCCTTCCACACCACAACTGGCATGGCATCTGACGGGGCGGGATCATCAAACAAACCGAAGCACTCCAATCGGTTGATCAACGAAAAATCCCCCTACCTACTGCAGCATGCCCACAATCCGGTGGACTGGTACCCCTGGGGTGACGAGGCGATAGCCCGTGCCAAGGCTGAAAACAAGCTGATCTTCCTCTCGGTCGGCTACAGCACCTGTCACTGGTGCCACGTGATGGAGAAAGAATCGTTCGAAAACGAACAGGTGGCGGAGATTATGAACGAAAATTTCATCAACATCAAAGTCGATCGCGAAGAACGACCGGACATCGACAAGCTCTACATGACCTTTATCTTGCTCATTAACGGTTCCGGAGGGTGGCCCATGTCGGTTTGGCTGACACCGGATCTGGCACCGGTAACCGGCGGAACGTACTTCCCACCGAAGGACCGTTGGGGCATGCCCGGGTTCACGACGGTCTTGCTCAAGTTGAAGATCAAATGGGCTACCGATGGAGAGGACTTGGCAGCAACGGGGAGGAGCATAATCGACGCCATCCAGAGGAACGTCGAAGAGAAGCACCAGGATGAACCAGAACGGGTATTTACCCCGGAGGAAAAATATCGACAAGCAGTCACTATTTATAAGCGGAACTTCGATCCGGTCTGGGGAGGTTCACTTGGAGCGCCCAAATTTCCGGAGGTGTCAAAGTTGAATCTCATTTTTCACGCCCATCTGCAGGACCCATCGACCAAGATACTGGGGGTAGTGCTGAACACGCTGGACAAGATGGCCGCAGGCGGTATTTATGATCACGTGTTCGGTGGGTTTGCGAGATATTCGGTGGATAAGAAGTGGCATGTGCCTCATTTTGAGAAGATGCTGTACGATCAGGGTCAACTGTTGATGGCATATGCGAATGGGTATAAAACTACGAGGAAGCCGCTGTATCTGGAAGTGGCAGATTCGATTTATAGGTACATATGTAAGGACCTGCAGCATCCTGCTGGTGGGTTTTACAGCGGAGAAGACGCAGATTCGCTTCCAACTTGGGAAAGTGCGGAAAAAATTGAGGGTGCTTTTTACGCTTGGACGTACGCCGAAGTTCGGGATCTGTTGAAGGCGAATTTGGATAAGTTCGGAGATATTGGTAAGGTCGATCCAGTGGAAGTATACACAGAGCATTATGATATTCAAGAAACCGGAAATGTAGAACCCAGTAGCGATCCCCATGGGCATCTTCTGGGTAAGAACATTTTGATAGTGTATGGATCGGTTCGTGAAACGGCCGAGAAGTTGGAAACTACTCCGGAGATAGTGGATAGGATTTTGAAAGTTGGTAATGAATTGTTGCACGAAGTACGCGATAAACGACCTCGACCACATCTGGACACCAAAATCATCTGCGCTTGGAATGGATTGATCCTGTCTGGGTTGTCGCAACTTTCGTGCATCAAAGATGCACCCAATCGTGCAGAATACATCAAGACCTGCTCGAAACTAGTCTCGTTCATCCGGGAGAATCTGTATGATGCTCAAGCTCGAAAGTTACTTCGCTCTTGTTATGGAGATGAGAGCGACAAAGCAAAGTCACTGTAAGTTTTGAGCTATCCATTGTTATGTGCAGAGTTATTTGAACTGATTTCTTCCTTCACAGAGAATCCCCCATCTATGGCTTCATCGATGACTACGCGTTCCTTATCAGGGGCCTTATCGATTACTATCGTGCCTCGCTGGACACCAGTTCCCTAAGTTGGGCAAAGGAGTTGCAGGAGATCCAGGACCAGCTCTTCTGGGATCACAAGAACGGTGCCTATTTCTATTCGGAAGCTAACTCAGCTAATGTTGTCGTGCGGCTAAAAGAAGGTAAATTGTTGAAACAGGATTGTTTCCGCACTTCATGTTGATATATTGGGTAAAATTTTTAGATCACGATGGAGCGGAACCCTGCGGAAACAGTGTATCCGCACACAACCTAATAATGCTGGGAGACTACTTTGAAACGGTCGACTTCCGGGAGAAGGCAAATAAACTGTTTAGTTACTTTGCTAATGTATCGCCGTTTGGGTATGTGTTGCCGGAAATGATGTCAGCCATGCTGTTGCAGGAGAACGGACGAGATATGTTGGTAGTTGTTGGTGAGTATTGGGAGTAATAATAATTGTAATGTAAATTCGAAATTAGATCATTTCAACGTTTCCTGCCCGTAACACGGTAGATCACTTTGACGTAGTGTGTTGCGGTGTAAGATCTACCAAACAGAGCCCTAGCTTAATCTATTTTCTAGCTAGGGCAATAAGTTGTGGTATTTAAGGATTCATCGTATTTAGTCCCCGCTACCAACAGCAGTCTCAGAAATAAAACATAATGTTACCTTGCAGACAGTTGAAAGACTCTAATTCCCCTTGTTTGCGGCTAGACTGTATGCAGCGGAAACAACTTTTCAAGCAATTATTTAAAAAACCTCGATACCCGGTCCTAGGCTGAACTGACTGCTGGAAAAATCGAGTTAGGTGTTTAAATACGTACTAACTCTTCTTGAACTGGTGAACAATGGTAGTGAGAGGAACACACGGAAGTTCTTATTACTGAACAAATTCTCTTGCTTGAAATGGTCTTGTAGACAGAGCTAAATCCCGGGTTTTCATTGTTTTACTGGTGATATTCTAGAAGCAAGACAAGGATGTGGCTAGGGCACCGATGCATGGCCAAAAACAGTATCACTGTTCTGTTTTCTCAAGAAAGCATTGATTTCCTATTCATAAGGGGCGCGCCTTCAATGGGATTGCTCTCTGTGAAGGGTCTAAATAGCGGGACCTTGTCATGGTGCTCTTGAGAAAACAATACAACAAATGTATCGAAACCGATACTGCATTGCTTATCAATAGTAATGAAGTAATTCGACATTCACTTAAACACTAAGGATACGGGTAACGCTACAATAGATCTAATAACAGGTCGCAGTGACACACCCGAACAGGAAAAAAAACCTATCCTAAACCCAATGATATAAACAAATATTTAAATCTTCTGTGTCTTTTACCTTTCTAGGCCCTGATGGACCCGAGGCAACCACCCTAGCGGACGCGGCTCGGGACTTCTACATGCCTGGTCTGTTGATCGTGCAGCTCAATCCAAGTTTACCGGACCACAGCCTGGGCGGCAAGACACTCAAGAGCTTCAAAATGATGAAGGAAGCTCCGACGGCCTACATGTGCCACAACAAGGTGTGCCAACTGCCGGTCACCGAAGCGGAAAGACTCACCGAGGATCTCGTCAACACGTACGTGTTCGACCACGCCGAGTACGAGAATTGATTTTTCGAGGCCTAAAGTTCTCTGTACGCATTGGGAGAGTGTAGAATACAGTCTAGAAATGGAACAGGAACTGGCGGCCGCCATGAGAGTTTGAAACCATCGGTATGAAGTTTACTGAATGATATTTTAGCCATCACAAGTAGCGTAAATTTACGTTTCTAACTTTGCATGTCATTAGATAAATATCAGTGTTGATCAATATTGTTTTATATCAATATCACATTTTGCAGCATAATACACATATTCTAAACCATAAAGAACGAAAACAAGCACACCGAGTAGAATGAATATCATATTAGAAGTTAATGTTACATACTTATCACGAAAGTATCAAATCAATTTTAATCAAAACATTTCTATCAAACATTGAATTTTTGAATATTTTAAACCACAATTGACTGCAAACAGAAGAAATCTCAGTAAGAAGATAGCAAGCTTTTACGTACTAAACATCGTAGTTATGAGTAATTATCAGCAAGCGCAAGGCAATTTACTCCTATCTTTTTCACTAATCATAAAATAATTTTCCCAACAACTCTTAATCAAACTAATTATCAAAAGACATACAAACCGAAAAGGATCGAACGAGAATTGAAGCTAAGAGCGAAATAATACAATACCATGTGATCTAGCGAGTAGGCAATTCTGTACTGCAGCAGCGAAACAGCAAATCGAGGTGCCAATATTTGGTTGCAAAAACCCCCACGCAAGGACACAGTTTGTACACCATGAAGTAGGGATAAAATGTTAAGCTATTTGAATCGCTAATTCTTACTAACATTTAGGCAGTAATGACACTTGGTGGGTGGAAAATGCGTGCTGAAAACGCAATGTTTTACATACGAAGTAAAATATATATTTAATTGAAAAACTAACTCTAAATAGACGTACCGTGACCTGCCCTAATTCCGCGCATCGCTTAATACCGTGGTTTTCATCAAAAATCAGAACCTGGCTATCATGGACGTCGTGATGTCCATGATAGCCAGATTCTGATTTTTGATGAAAACCACGGTATTAGGCGATGCGCGGAATTAGGGCAGGTCACGGTAATAAGCGTCATCGTATGAATCGTTACCAACTTGAATTGTGTCGTTTTAAAAACAAGCAAAAAGTTTTAGAGGTTAAATCAATAAAGAGATATTTGGCAGTAAATTAATACTTACAAGCAATCTAAAACATCTTGTTTTGTTTATTTTACCGAAAAGCTAATTCATTTAGGTATTTTAGCAAAAGAGTCACAACAGGTACCCTGTGCCCTTATTCCAATCAGCGTCTAGTTCCGTTCACGCAAGACAAAATAATAAATAATGAAGAATTTTTGTATAAAAATAACAGAAACATATTTTTGTACTTTTCTATGGTTATGTATGCATGAAATTAAATGAAAAGCAGCGTCATTTTTAGCGATTAAGAGTGAAAATTTCAACAAAATTTGTTGGTCGTCACTACAGGCGCCATTTTGACTGTTTTCATTAACCAACTTTCTAAGAACGTCTGTCAAAATATTTAAGCATTTTTAGGTGAAAATTTGCCCTGAATTTTAAACAAAGCAGCATAACAAGCTATTACAGGTAACATTGTATACACTTAATTTAACACTTCAAGACAAAATTTTCAAAACGACTTATCTGCTTTTGTAAACAAAGATTCAAACGACGATTTGACGAATCCGATAGCTCTCCCACGCAAACCAACACCATCAATAGGTAGGCGAAGGATTCCGCTACCTGTTGATGGTGTTGGTTTGCGTGGGAGAGCTATCAGATTCGTCAAATCGTCGTTTGAATCTTTGTTTACAAAAGCAGATAAGTCGTTTTGAAAATTTTGTCTTGACTTAATTTTTTTCGCCGAGGCCGGCAAAATAAATTGCCGAGAATCCAACAGCTGATATCTCGTTAAAAATCTCGGTGAAAGTTTAAATTACCGATTGGTCGTAAAATGACCAATACAACCCAGCTGTCAAAATTTACCGTGCCGTTCGGTAGTGCGTTGCCGAATTGATCGGTAAAGTGCTTTGCCGAAACTCAGTAAGTAAGTTTTTTTTTATTTATTGTCAGATGAAGCAAAACGAAAATTAATATGAAAGTAGAAATATTTCAGGTCGCGTTTTTGTTGTACATATTTATTGATAATGAAACTTTATAAATGGTTACAAGTAGTATGGATATGGATTTCTATTCGCTCTGGGAGCCAGTTAGACAGCATACTCTATCCCCGTTTTTAAAATTTATCACTTTAGGCCACATTCAAGCAAAATGAAATAATTTTCTATGCATCTTTTCTTCTGTTTTAAAGTTAAATTCTGTACCATGCTCAGGGACGGGAACGGTTGACATTTCTTTTTATCATTCAATCTGCCACGAAGTAAAAGAAAAACAAAAACACGGCAGCCGCAGCAGCAGCCACGACGAAGCAGACGGCAGTCAGCACATGATTTCATTATTTTCTCTCCCCACAATTAATGTTCCTGTACGCTCATTTCACGACGTATGACCGTTTTTTGTGGTAAATGATTATTTCTTTACTCCTTGCTCATTTTAGAGACTAGAACTAATGAATTAGTACCAACGGCTAGCATTCTTTCTAGGCTTTGCGCCACAGGCAATTAAACTCGATTCTGTTTTGTTTGCGCTGCGCACGAACCGAACCAAAAAATCTGCTGACTGTACCGACGGCTCGACTCTCACGCAACAGCAGGCAGGAACATACAAACAGTTTGCCTCATCGGTAAAAAAAATGTCACAATGAGGCGTACATTTTTTTTGGAAAACTGTTTCGGTTTGTGCGGTGCGTGAAATTTGACCGGATAAAATGTAAACAGTCGCATAATCACAGTGTTTTACTGTACATTTCCCGACACTGGACCATGCTGTAACGTTGAGGACGGGATCAGGGGGTGCTGCCCAAATGGTAATTTTTCGTATATAGATTCTTGATTTTTCCAATGATTTTCAACTTGTTTGTTTTGGGGGGGAAGCAATTTCCATCGATTATGGTGCATCTGTTGCATCTTTGGTGTGAAGTACAGCTGAAGCTAAAAATAATACAAATATAAAATTCATTACTTTCAACACCGAAGTCAACATAAATTTTAGTATGAATATTGAGCGTGTACGGAGAAGAAATTCGAGTCTGAATGAATGCTTACCAGAAAAGTTAAAGATTCGTTTTTTTTCTTTGTTTCTTGCTGCTTGACGTGTTTTAACAGGGACAGAGCACACTATGGGTTCATTCACAAATTACATAACGCTAAAATAGACTATTTTCAACCCCCACCCACCCCCTCGTAACGTGTTTTGTATGGAAGGGTTCTAAAATTTGTATCGGCCGTAACGCTCGGACAGACTCCCTCCCACCCCCTAAAGCGTTATGTAATTTGTGAATGAGCCCTATAGGGTTTATACATTTGACAGATGTGTTTGCCGAAATTCAGCTAAATTCCCTACTACCGATCACTATGGCAAACTTGACTGCCGAGTTTCAGTAAATAAGGCATTTTATGAGACGTTTCGCGGTGGCCCGTTTATTTACTTCTAATGTTTTGTTTTGGTATGTTTCTGCGTGAACATTCCGTTAGGTCCGAACACAAAATAATGTTTGTAACGTTTTACTTTTCATTCGTGTTTTCTTCAGCATTTCATGCTTAGAATGCAATGGCATGAATTATCTAACGATACATTTTAAGAATCATATAAAAAACTATGTTCTAAAACCCTGGTAGACGAAAAGTAAAACAGGCAGAATTGATGATGGGACTCATCGGAATGTTCGGTGCGAAATTACCAAACAAACGGGCTCCCACTGATTGTCAAAGTAGATAAACACGAGAAAAACAGCTGTTTCGATCTGTCTCATAAAATGCCTTATTGTGTAAACGTCATATATACACTCAGAATTGAGAATAAACGTGAAAAGCTTAAATTTTAATCATTTTTGTGATTTGTATCATTTAAACAAAGCATAGTATAAAGTGTATACCATCAAACAATTAAATTTATACTAAGCCTGATTTGTGCTGGAATATTTAAAATTGTATTACTAACGTTTGCTCAAGTGTGACGAGACACGTTTTTTGTTTGTCCTGAAAAGGCAAAAACCATCATCGTTCGTTCAATTGAGTAGAAATTCTGCGGCGCATGACGAATCATGTATATTCTCAAACGTAAGTTTATGTGGATATATTTTCTCAGAAAATAGGCATATTTGTTGAGTATATTAAACATATTTTTTTTTCTTTTACAGATGCGTCCAGGCAAGAATCTGACACCGCACGATTCTTAACAACAAATTCCACAACGAAATTGAAATTCTTTATGTGAATTTATTGTATTGATGCTGCTCTACTTGAACCCAAGCGAGGATTTCCATCGTAACAACGGGTAGAGATGCCAAAACTATCGCCGGATCCATCAAGGGTCAGAACCCACCAAGTGGCGGAACATGCTCCACGAACGAAGGTGTGAACCCAACCAAAATGAAACGGACCGCACGGGGTCGGAGCAGAACGGGACCGAAATGAAAAATGTACACAGTGATGCGCTGTAATCGATGGTGATGGTTCGCGGTGGGACAGATCGGATATGCATGTTTGCTGAGCATCGGTGTCTGTTTCGGATCGGGAGTGATTCAGCCAGGTGTTGGAACGGTGTCGTCAGTTGTCGTGATCGTTGCCGTACATTTGCACCAGGAATGGCGACTGAAGAGAAAATCCTGATCGAGCATACGCACCGGCGCAGGGGTGAAGATTTTCCCAAGGACGAAGGAGGTGGAAAAGCAAGAAAAGTTCGAGGGGCCGCTTTTCGATACCATTTTTGTGCGTGTTGGTTCGGAGAAAACCGGCCATCAAGGCCCAGGATGCGTTGCACAAGTTGCACAACATCAAGACGCTTGTGGGAATGCACCCGAGGAACCGATGTCACCACTCTGACGCCGTACGCCGCTCTGTCCCCATTCGGCGGCAACAACATCAGCATTCACCACAACGTCTTTACCTAATCCGATATATAATATTTTGTAGCTCACTTTTAATTTCTTATGTTGAATAAATTATTAAAATATAATAGATGAAACTTAAATTTAAAAAAGCAAATTGAATATTTTTTATTGCTTCTGACAGATCAAAAACAAAACTGAAATCATTTAAACGGGTTTATTCTATTTCAATATATTGGTAAGTTATACTATGCGTAAATAAATCGAAGTTATACTATCTCCGTATTGTCCGAGTTTAAACTAACTCGGGGTCAACCAGGCGAATAGCCAGTTAGTATGACTTTTAACCTATTTAGTATAAATTTATTTCTGAGTGTATTAACGAAATATCAGTTATTAAAAGCTTTTACAGTCATATTCGTCAATTTATTTTACCGAGAAAAAAATTGTCGATTAAGTGTGTAGTGTATTACCCAATCGTTGTCTGTATTTTACTGATATAAAATGCTGCAAAGTGAAACAGATTTTGACCGGAATAAGGGTACATTTAAATCAACTCGTTCCATATTCCGTTCTATGGGTTTGGAGTATGGATTCCGAAAGTTCCATTCGTGAGAATATAATCTATGAGTAAGAAAAGGTACATCGTACATGAACGAAGCCATATGAATGATGAACTTTACAAATTCTATCCTGCAAGCAGTAAAACCGAAAGGAACTCCGTTTACGACTTTACGCAAAACGGTTATGGGAACGTTTTTCAACTCATGCCAGGAAAATGCAGTTTTTTTTTCAGTTGATGGTGAATGACGAATTGTCAAGCGGTTGCTGGACAATGTTACGAAATGGTTTCCGAAGAACACGGACAGTTTCAAACAGCACAATTCATTTTATTGTGGCGTTCATGTTCTTAAACTGCATGCATCTATGTGAATTTTTTATGTATTCTGTAAAAAAATAATAATACCCAAGTTACAAAAAGTTAGAATTATATGATTATTTGTTATTTTCATTAGATCATTGGAAAATATCTATTAAATTAACATTACTACATCATTTCCTTGCTCGGAATCATTGAGCTATATTATTTCATAGGGGAATTTGGGCAAAAAGGTAAGAAAAAAGAGTATCTCCCATCACCTCCTATCTATGATTACATCAAGACTCATAACCAAGGAATGTAAAATAACAACATTGCCAATGACAACGACATTATCCTCTCTTGTAAATGTTGGGACAAACTCAACTCGCAATAAGCGTTTGTCCCAAACTGCAACAGAATAGGAAAATTATCGCCTGCCACGCATTTTGAGAAGTAGTCGGTTTCCGATGATGTTTTTGGTTAAATTAGTATCAGTTATCATAGATTAGACATAAACTCAACCATCTGTTGACATGATTTGCGTTTTACTTCTAAAATAAACAAGTTATCGCAGTTTGAAAAGTTCACAATAATTACCATGTTTGTTGCAAATAAAATGACTATTCTTGTCTAGTTGTGCTATCGGGTATGATTTGGAAATGTTTGGAATCGGTGCTATTCAAAAGTTATTAAAAATCGTTTTTTACTTAATACATAAGCAAATAAAACATTTGTGAAACGATTTATTTCAATAATTTTTGTTCGGCAAATATTTGTCAATATCTGTCAACACTTTGAGACAATAATATCAACACTTATCTGTAATTTTTTTTTGCAGAATACATGAAAATTGCACATAAAATGCACTTTGATGCTTATTTGACCCCAAAATCCCTTAAATTTCCAACTTTTACCAACAAAATATATTTAGTGCCCTTCTGTGGATCCACAGTGAAGAGATAAAAACAATTTTAGAACAATGTCTTTAAGATAAAATGGCAAATTGTTTGGAAACTCGCGATATATGCGGCATTAGGAGGGCAAAACGTGCTCAATAACTACATACAGAAGCGTTTCACGTCCATGAAACAGCACTCACTAAATTCTTTGCAAAATTCCCTTTCGAATAAGCTCTTGATCACTTCTGTAAGGGGTCGTACACTAATTACGTAAGCACTTAGGGGGGGAGGGGGGTCTCCCATTTTCTTACGCTCCATATAAATAAAAAAATATTTTTATGGGAAAAATCTTACATGGGGGGAGGGGGGTTGAAAGACCCAGAAAAATTGCTTACGTAATTAGTGTTCGGCCCCTAAGTTGTTCGTGAAGAAAGTTATCAATTTTTTCCACCCTTGAAATCGGATTTCCCCATTTTGCGATGGGTCAAATGGGGGTGAGAATGAGTCACTATTTCAACAGAATGCTTGTAAAATGGATTGAATGTATCTGAGGGCAAGAAGACTCAAAAAAAGAGACCTTTTTGAACGATTTTGCTCTACGACCTTCAGGCTGCCGGTGAGAGCGATGACTCATTCTCACTCCCTAGACCCATTATCACCCCCGATGGCGGTACCTAATCCTACTGGGCAGCTAGCATTAATGCTCATGTTGAACTCGAATAGTAGTAGTAAAATTCTTCTTTATTTACACATTTTTTGTTCTACAATTATTTTTGACATGTACAGTGATCGGCCGGCTTGGCCCTCCAACTTCAATTTTAATTATTATTATTATTATTATTACTTTTATGTTTCTACTTAAATTTTTAAAATATAATGTATCATGACGGCCTTCAGGAGGCGCTAGTGTGTTTTTTAAAATTTGATAACCTAACTACCACAGACAAACAGACATAACACATTGAACATTTACTCATCAAATTCATCGTATTTCAAACACTAACGACATCTGTTGATTTCAGTTAGTTGGGCAAATCATGAACCAGATGGCGGTAGTGAGCAAATGTCAAACTCGAGCAAAAACGATGCGCGCGCCACGAGTGATCGATTGGCCAACTAATGATTATTTGAATTGACCAGGAAATCAGTGAACGATGGAAATTTGACAAGTGTTATGTCTGTTTGTCTGTGTAACTACTATGTACACTAATATTTACAATCAAAATTTGATAACCTAGATTGGAACTAGCGCCCTAAGCGCTTCTTGGTCCGAGTGCAAGCAACGGACCCTAAACTTTTCTTTACACTCACCAAAGCGTTCATGTAAGGTTTTTATTCCGACCAGACGGTGGACCTCGGATGTTCTTGTCCTGGGAGGGGTGTTGGGGATCATCCTCAGGAATTTGTTTTGGACCCGTTGAAGTTTGAGGTGGTGGGTTTTAGCGCAGCTCTCCCAGACCGGCATACCATATTCGATCACAGGGAGGATGATTTGCTTGTAGACAGCAAGCTTATTTTTCAGGGACAATGACGACCGGCGGTTGATCAAAGGGTACAGTAGTTTCAACAAGACGTTACACTTTGTCACCGTTTTGTCAACCTGTTGCCTGAAAATAAGCTTGTTGTCGAGGGTCAAGCCAAGGTAGTCGGCCTCATTGGCCCATTCCACAGTCGTGCCATTGAGGATGATTTTACAGTCCCCAGGCGGAACAAGTTTAGGGGATTTGGAGTGGGGGAAAATGATGACCTGGGTCTTCGCCGCGTTGATACAGATCTTCCAGCTGGTGAGGTACTCTGTCAGGGCATCCAGGCCTCGTTGGAGTTTTGCCACTAGCGCTCTGATCACTCTACCGTTGTAGACGATGGAGGTGTCATCTGCGAACAGAGACAGAATGCCGCCTTCTGGAGGTTCTGGCATGTCGGAGGTGAACAGATTGAAAAGCAGGGGCCCGAGGATACTACCCTGGGGGACGCCTGCGACAATGTTGTGCGCATTGGAACTCGCTCCGCTGATTGAGACCCGGAATGTCCTTGCCGACAGGTAATTGTTGATGATTTTCACCAGGTAGCTGGGAAGATTGTAGCGTTGTAGTTTGTACACCAGGCCATCATGCCATACATTGTCAAATGCCTTCTCGACATCGAGTAAGGCCATGGCGGATGTTTTTGAGACAAACTTGTTTCGTCTGAGGACGTTGGTAACTCGGGTCAGTTGGTGTACAGTTGACCGACCGCGTCGGAAACCAAACTGTTCCTCGAGCAAGATGTTGAGATTTTCGGCAGACTCAAGTAACCGATGATGAATAGCTTTTTCGAATAGCTTGGATAACCCTGAGAGAAGGCTGATGGGTCGATAACTTTTGGGGGAGGAAGGATCCTTCCCAGGCTTCCGGATGGGGATGACTTTCGCTGACTTCCAGGACGATGGGAAGTAGCTGAGCCGGAGACACTGATTAAAGATCAGCGAGAGATGCTCAAAGAACAGAGCACTCTGGGCGTGCTTGAGCTCGAGATTCAGGATGCTGTCAAAGCCTGGGGCCTTCATGTTCTTCGACGATTTGATATAGGCCGTCAATTCGTCAGCTGAGATCTCCAACTCCTCCGAGAAGTCGTTGGGAATCAAATGGATGTTGTTAGCATGCTCGTTGACGGCTGCTTCGTGTGGACTGACGATGTTCTGCCCAAGATTGTGTGAGCTGACGAAGTGACGACCTATTTCAGCGACCTTCTCTGCAGGAGTTATCAAGCGATCCTTAGAGCCATTATTGTCTAGTGGGATCAAAGGTGGAATGGGCCGAGGCTTGGATTTTAGAATTTTGGTCATTTTCCAGAACGGCTTAGCATAATCTGGGAGAGTGCGGATCTTATTCGAGAAGTCGTTATTTTTGAGGTCCACCATTCTGGCCTTGATAATTTTTGTGATTCGATTGCAGCGTGCCTTAAGCTCAGGCAGTCCAGTACGCTGAAACTGCCTGCGAGTGACATTCCGCAATCGAATCAAATCTTTGGTGAGTGTATCGATGTTTAAGGAGTTGCTTACCTGCCGAGCCGTCGGTACGTGTTGCTCTCGGGCCGCCGTGATCGCCTCCTCGATAGCGCACAGCTGGCGGTCGATACTTTCCGGCGTCTCCGGACGCACCTCGTAGTCGACGGTGTTATCGACGCACTGCTGGAAACGCTGCCAGTTCACTCGGTGGTAGTTCCGCCGTAACTGCTGGTGCCGATTGACCGAGGAGCCCAGTTCCGCCACCACCGGATAGTGATCCGAACTGAGCTCCTGGTATACAACCGGCTGCGAGACGTGGTCACTCAGGTTTGTTACGTAGAGATCGAGCGTTGCGTGGGCACCGGACCGACTCAGCCGAGTGGGGGATCCGGGCTCAGGATCGTGTAGTGGCCTTCCTCCATGTCGTTGCTCCAGATGGTGCCGTTTCGATTGCCGCGACTGTTGCCCCAGGCTTGATGTTTGGCATTCAAGTCGCCGGCAATGATATACTGGCCTTGCCTCCGCGTCAGCTTGACGATGTCTCTCCGAAGGGCAGCCGATGATCCATCGCCGGCTTTGGCTTGCGTTGGACAGTACGCCGCGATGAGCGCGATTGTGCCCACCGAAGTGGTGATTTCGACACCGATGGCCTCGATGACACTGAGCTGGAAGCTTGGAAGCAGACGACAGTTGATGTTGTAGCGAAGAGCGATGGCCACACCACCTCCCCTGGTCGGCCGGTCGAGTCGCACGATGCGGAAGTCCGGGATGTTGATGTTCACCTCCGGTTTTAGGTGCGTTTCGGTGATGAACGCCACGTCTATTTCCTTCTCCTCAAGGAAATCCTTCAGCTCGATTGTTTTGCTCTTTAGCGAGCAAGCGTTCCAGTTGACCAGGCCCACCCTAGCAGCCATTTTCAATGATGAACATGCCAAGTGTGAAGACCTGGTCGAATCGAGGTTTGCAGCCGCGCAGTCGAGGGGCGAGCTGCGCGAAGATCGGCATCAGTTGCTCCGGAGTGTACAGCGGGGCAGATTCTTCCGGTGGGACGGCTTCGTTCTCCGACTGCCGACGGAACCCAGGGGGAGGAAGCGGGGGCCATTCGCTGGTGGATGGTGCCGACGATGCTGGAGCTTGGACCGATGCAGCTGCCGCTGCCAGGCGCGTGTGCGGCTGTAGCGGTGGGAGTATTGGAATCACACGACGGGGAGCCGGGATAGCTGGAAAGTTCACCTCGTTGATTACAGGAACACGGTTCTTCTTCGGAATGGTCCTGGTGGAAGCCTTCTTCCGGATTTCCAGGAACTCGGCTCGCTTTGGGCAGCCCTTTGTGGTGGCCCGATGTTTGTCGCCACAGTTGGCGCACTTGGGATCGGCCACCTCCATTTTGTCGCACTCGTCCGTCGGATGGGGTTCGCCACACTTGTTGCAGCGCGGCTTCATGCGGCAGTTCCTGGTGCCGTGCCCGAAATTGAAGCAGTTGGTGCATTGCGTGACATCGCGGTGCACTGGCCGATACCGCTCCCAGTCAACGACGGTGTAATTTATAACGCCAACCAGCTTCAGGTCCTTCCAGGTAGTGGAGCCGTGCTCCAGATGGATCAGGTAAAGCTGGTCGCGATATTTCCTCGCCTTGTCGTGACGAGCGATCTTGTGGACGGCTACTGGCTTCAGTCCGCAACTTTCAAGCTCTGCTTGGAGCTCTTCCTCCTTCATGTCGTGAAGTCCTCGCAGCAAAGCCTTGAGCGGCTTCGTGCCGGGGTGGTCATGAGTGTAGTACTCATACTTGTGGACCTCGAGGAACTCCACGACGGATTGATGATGGTCCCTGTTGGCCGGCATCACTTTCACGCCCTCGCTGCAGAGCCGAAAAGTACATTTCAGCCCCTTAGCGATCAGCTGGCGAATTTTTGGGCTTAAATGCGGCGGATCGCCCTTCACAAACACGGGCGGGTACTTCTCCTTCCGCTCCGGTTGCACCTGCGGCATCTGCGATTGCTGCTTCTTCCTCTTTTTCGGCGGATTGCCAGCGTCATCAAGCGGCAACGGCGAAAACACGTTGCTCTGCAAAAGCTGCTTGGAGGGGTTACCCGCGCCTCCAAGAGCAGTGCGCTTAGGCACTTTTCCAGCGACCGAATCGGCCACCAAGTCTCCCATGACGGGTCCGGGAGAAAATAACGCCAACGCGACAGGCGAAAACGTAAACAGCGAAAGAACGAGAAAAAACACTTCGAAAAAATGCGCGAGCAAAAAACACGTCCGTACGTGTTGCTGTCTCAAACTGGAATGTTGAACTCGAATGATAAATGCAACAATCGAAAAAAAATCAGATTAATCCACCTAGCGGTGATGGTGCCTTTCTCGTTTTTTTCGAGTGAGTAATTTCTACGCACTTTTGGTGAAAAAAAGTATTTTGGCAATAACTTCTGAGCCCATAGTCCGATCCGTCCAATTTTCAACAGGAAACAATGGGACCGGATTCTGCATCGATTCTGCAACTGAATGCAAATCGACTGAGGGTAAGTGCCTAAAAATCGTAGATTTTTTTTGTAAAAAAAATGTATTTTGGCCTTAACTCCGAATCCCATAGTCCGATTCCGCCAATTTTCAATACGAAACAATGGGACAAGATTCCGCGTCGAATGCAACTTGTAGCGAGCGAATCCGTTAAAGATAACTGCCTGAAAAATGAGTGAGAATTTTGTATGTGTTTCTCATCTAAAAAAATGAATTTTGGCCGTAACTTCGAGACCCATAGTTCGATCTGTCCAGTTTTCAATACGAAACAATTAAACAAGATTCTACGTCGAATGAAACTTGTTGCGAGTAAATCAAGTGTAAGTGTAAGTGCCCAAAAAGTGAGTGAGATTATTTTCTTATAAAAAAATATATTTTGGCCATAATTTCGAAGCCCATTGTCCGATTGGGCCAATTTTCAACTAGATTCCGCGTCGAGTGCAACTTGTTGCGAGGTTAAGGATAAGTGCCTGAAAAATGAGAGAGATTATTTTGTGCACACACATACATCACCTCAATTCGTCGAGCTGAGTCGATCGGTATATAACACTATGGGTCTCCGGGACTCCTATAAAAAGTTCGTTTTTGGAGCGAACATATTGACTTTACGTATACTTTGTATACGAGAAAGGCAAAACAGCCAACTTGGCTAAACTAAGGAAACATTGAATCTTAAATTTGGAAAAAAATGATAAATAAAATTTTTTTATTTGTAATAATAATGAATGAAAAGATAAATTTGTGAGAAAAATTATGTCTGATATTAACATCTCCAAGAAATCAAATGTTTTTCGGGTGATTGGAATTAGGACCACAGAATTGCTCAAGTTTGTTATCATTATTGGAACTGAAGTTTATGAATGCATTCCTACATATTTTATTTTCAATTGTCTATAGAAAACGACACTAGTGCTGTCCAATGAGCAGCTCGAAGTAGCTCGAAGTTGTTCCCGTCCTGCTCGTTCTTTTTTGTCAACAAACGGGCATGAGCGTGACAGGAACAACTTCGAGCTACTTCGAGCTGCTCATTGGACAGCATTACTATGTAGCGAAATTGCAGTTTCAAAATACTTAACGGCTATTTTTTAGAGTTTTTAGACATAGTTCATTGTCTTAGGCGAACGGAATAAGGGCACAGCACGGTAATACTGCAAGGTTTTCAATGGCGACTTAAAAACCAGGGATAGAATATTCATCATAATCATGTGTGACTAGTCGAGAGTTTTTGCAAATAGTGAAGTTACCGTTCAGCTTCTTAGACTAGCAGCCGAATTTACGACGGCGCTCTCCGAAAGTCAAAGGATTAAATTCCGTGGTTTATTTCCCATCCGTCCGTGCCGCGTCGCGCTTCAGTGATCCGCGATGAGGCGAGAAGAAAATACTTTTCGAATAGATTACTCGCGCTTCCCAGTGAAACCGTCTTTTCTGCCAGACTATGAAGAGTGAAGTGAACAATGGGCGTTCGCCAAGGTTAAAGATCTGACGCTCGCACAAAAAATCGTGGACGAACACGACGGAAAACATGATTTTTATATTGCGAGGAATAAGCATAAGCTCCGTATAATTATGGAAGATGGAAGTGAAGGTGTGCGACTTTCCGGAAGAGGACGATTTTCTCTTTTCCGCTCGGCATATGGCCACCCGTACGAAACATTGATTCGGGCGTCACTACTAGTCCAGAAGAACTACGCCAACGTGACGAAACATGCTGGTCCGCGATCACAACCAAAGAAGTCGAACGACGCTGAACACCTTTCCTGAGCCGCCGAAGCCAGCGACTCAGAACGAACCGTCTGGCTTATCAATTACATCAGCCAGTAAGCCGCCGAATATAGTTAGAACGACGTCCCCAAGCCCGTTGTTGCAAAGTTTGTGTAGCTCATCGTCGTCGAATCTGCGCACACAAACGTATAGCTTCGAAGCAGTCTTGATTCTCTGGTTTAACAAGCCTCTGCTTCGATCGCAGAGCCGAACCGCCGGTGACGATACGGATGACTCGTCAACATCCTGAAGAAGCCGAGGACGTCCACCCGACAAAACCCAACGATTCGACGATCAGGGCGTGGATTCTCTTCCACAAATGGCTCCGGCACTGCACAGCGCGCTGCTAGAGAAGAGCTTTTCAGGACTGCTACTTCCGTCACCCCACCACCAACGTCATTCTCGCTGGCGACTTTCAACTGTGTGCTGCGAGCTTGCGGCTCGTCCCCGAATACAAGCCCGTCTCTTAAAACAGCCGGCCTACAAAACAAATTGCAGTCCGTCTACACACACGTCTTCACACGTTGCTTCACAGTAGGAATGGGCGATACCGATACGATATATCGGGAATCGATATTTTCGCTCCGAATAATCGATATTTTGTATCGATTTTTTTATGTTTGATATTTGACCGTATCGATTTTTTGTTGCTGATATCGGATTTCGATTTTTTCAAAGTAAAAATATAGCACATTATGCACAATCTGTTAAAAACAGCGAATCTTCGATGTGTGATTGGATGATCTGAAATGTAAAATCAAAGTTTCAATTTTTTGTTTTTTTTTGCTCATGCTTTTAATTTTTTGGGCGTATCGATACATCGGAATATCGATGTTTCAACGCCGATATTTTTCGGCATCGATATTTCGATACTAAAAAAATCGATTCGGCAGTATCGATATTTTTCCGAAAAACGCCCATTCCTACTTCATAGACCACAAAGCGCCGACGGTACGACACTGTCTCCCTCCACTGGGACACGAGCCCGGGCGCTATTTCTGGGCTCTACGACCTCATCTTCTAACTGAAGACAACGTCGCTGAATTCCATTATAAGTTGAACTTATCAGAGCAGGAACAACGGATCGTGGATGGAATGATGGCTGTCGTACGCTAAACCCAAAATTAAAACGTTTGTCAAGTGGAAATCTCGAGCCGTTTTCGAGGAATTTCACGATGCACACCAGCGTCTCTATGCGCAACTACGGCTAGTGTTTGACGGATTTTATCAAGATCCCGAAATGTTGACCACCATAAACCGCCTAAAGGGTGAAATGCTGGCATTACAAGGGAGAGCCCATGTCAATTTTCCAGTTGGGGGAACTTACTTATGGATCCTGTACACCTCCGGTGGTGCAAAGGGCCGACTTGAAAGATCTCCATCCTGAGCGTTGCTCGGCTATCGTTTTAACCTGTTGCCATGTTAGATTTCGGTCGACTTCTTTTATTTCTTTATTGAGGCTTTGCCGCCATGAGCCTCTGGGTCTGCCTCTAGTGCGATGTCCCGCTGGGTTCCAGTCTAATGCTTGTTTACAGATTTCGTTTCCGCCCCTACGTAGAGTGTGGCCGACCCACCCCACTTCCGATCCCGAATTTCTGTTGCTATCGGCCTCTGGTGACAACGACGATGGAGCTCGTTGTTTGAGATCCAGTTGTGAGGCCACCAGGCCCGAATTATAAACCGCAGGCATCTGTTGATGAACACCTGCAGCCGTTGAATGTTCTCCACTGATACACACCATGTTTCGCTAGCGTAAAACAGCACAGATTTCACGTTAGAGTTGAAAATTCGTATTTTGGTGCGTTCACTTATCTGCCTGTTTTTTCAGATATTTCTTAAACTCGCAAAGGCAGCCCTTGCTTTCTTGATCCGTGCGCCTATGTCGATCTTGGTACCGCCGTCTGACGCCATTTGGCTACCCAGATATTGGAAGCTTTCAACATTCTCCACTGGTTGCCCGGTTACTGTGAAACTGGAAGGAGTCACCGTGTTTACATCCAACGATTTGGTTTTGTTGACGTTGATGACTAAACCTGCCGAAGAGGAGCGCTCGGCAAGGTCGTTGAGCTTACTCTTCATATCAGAGCGCCATTGCGCGAGGAGTGCAACATCATCAGCCGGACTTTCCGAAGAATTCCGGGAGGAGCTTCCCGAGGAATTCCGGGAGGAACTTCCTGAGGAATTCCAGGAGGAACTTCGGAATTCCAGGAGAAACTTCATGAAGAATTCATGGAAGAACTTCCGGACAAACTCGTAAGGGAACTTCCGGAGGATTTCCTGAAGAAATTTCCAAAAAATCACTGGGAGGAATTCCGGGAGGAACTTCCGGAGGAATTCCAGAAGGAACTTGCAGAGGAATTCCGGGAAAAACTTCTGGTGGAGTCTTAAAACGTGAAGGCATACCTGGAAGAACTTCCGGAGGAATTCCCGCAGCAACTTCCGAAAATCCGATTCCAATACAATTCAAATCCACTTCCAATCCAATCACAATCAAATTCAATTCCAACTCTAAATAAATTTCAATCGCATTCCAATCCATCATCCCTAAAATTCCAATAACATGCCAATCACGTTCCAATAAAATTCAATTCAATCCACAAACAAACTAATTCTAATCCCATTCCAATTCAAATCCAATTCCAAATGACGAAATATCAAGTTTGTTGGAGTTTTGGTTGTACCAACTGTTGGTCTGATGCAGCGTACACATCAGTCAAGCAGTTTGACGAACGTTGACTCCGCCCCCAAGAAAATGCTTTGGTTGCTGCTTTGTTTGAAGGTGTGTGAAGTTGTTCGAACAACCATTTGACAGTTGGCGGCTCGGTTCGAAAACGGTTTGATTTTGGTTTGAGTTGTCGGGGGCGGAGTCAAGGTTCGCCGTACATGGTTGGTGCTCAAGTTGGTCGTTCGTGTGTGATATTGTTGGTCGAATAAATTGATTGTTCGTGCCGTTGTTGGTAAAACTTGATGGATGTTGGAATAAACGAAAGGTGGAATCAATGTTGGTCAAACTACTTGACCGTGTGTACGTTCCATGACGGTTGTACAAACTGAATTAGTCGCACAAACTTGGGGGCGGAGTCAAAGTTGTACAACATGTCGGAGCGTGTGTGGGGCCCCTTATATGCCAAATTTGTGCATAATTAGTTATAGAAAACCCCCCTGACATTAATAGAACAAAACCTGCCAAAGCCGTCATTCCCCCTATATAAAGCGGACCAAAGTCTAAAGAGGAAATACTGACGCGTTCAACCAAGGACTTCTTCTTCTTCTTGGCATTACATCCCCACACTGGGACAGAGCCGCCTCGCAGCTTAGTGTTCATTAAGCACTTCCACAGTTAATAACTGCGAGGTTTCTAAGCCAGGTTACCATTTTTGCATTCGTATATCATGAGGCTAACACGATGATACTTTTGTGCCCAGGGAAGTCGAGACAATTTCCAATCCGAAAATTGCCTAGACCGGCACCGGGAATCGAACCCAGCCACCCTCAGCATGGTCGTGCTTTGTAGCCGCGCGTCTTACCGCACGGCTAAGGAGGGCCCACCAAGGACTATCACGAGATAAATAAGTTACAAAGTGTCGTGAATATGTACTGAGAAACGCGATTATTGGCGCCATTTCGTTGAATTTATTTGATCAATTTTTGAAGAACTTTATAATGGAATATCTCCCCCCGAATCACAATGCGAATCATTATTGCTGGGAAATCCTGGGAGTTTCGGCTGTAATAGCAATGTTTTGTCACTTCCTGGGACCAGGCGACAACCATACTGAATAAAATAACACAGTTCATATTACAATCGGGTGTCTGTGTATTATACATATATTTATAGCTTTTACAATGTCTCCTTCGTATATTCTCCTAGTCATATTCACTCATTCTAAAGTGTTAACCACTAGGTTCTGATGGTAGTGGTTCAGCACTCCCTATTTAATGTTGACTTCAGATGAGTTACTTTTACTCACCTACTCTTCATTCATTGTCCATTTTATTATTTTAATGTTGTTCTATTAGTTTTCATTTGTATAACATGTTCAACCGATTTGCTTTCATTTTTTTGTAACTTTAACATCACTTCCCTAATTTCTTTCATGGTACAAAAATACTGTTGTTTGTATTACGTGTTTGAAAAACTTTGCAACGAATTAAGCCAAACGCATCAAAAATACCATTAAGGGTAGGTTCAAACAAGTAGATATTGTCTGTTTTTTTTCTGAGCAAGAGAGGGTGATGATGGCTTGAACTTGAACCTAGATTAAAATTTTTAGTTTAGGTAGCGTAATTTCTACACTTTGAAGCATTGTCATATGTTGGATATATTTATTTTCATGCAAGTCGGAGACAATTGGTGGGAAAGCTTTCAAAACTAACGCCTTCTCGTTGACATTTATTCACACGCACACTCGTCATGCATCGAATAGAGTGTATTTGGACGGAAAACAGTACACTTGCTTCTAGTAATTTTAATTGCCTGACAAAACGAGAGAAATTACTCCACGAAGGCAAACATATCGAGAAATTCATAAGTTTGGAAAGGCCAAAAATTAAATATGTTTATTATTTAAAAGCCATTTCAAGCGAGATAGAGAGTCATTTCTCACTGAACGATCTATGCTTTAGCCAACTTTTGTCTTATCTCGAGTCACTACCTAGCTGTTTCAAAAACATGGGGTTACTTGTTTGCACGATCCGATTCCTAGGGTGTACTAATAGTAATATCGCTTCTCTTTTTCAATTTCTAGTGTAGGAATATTTACAGCTTCACGCACTCAACACTCGCTTATCAAACTAACTAAAAATCCACTATCATCCATAGTCGCGACTCATACTATGCTAACACTGCTTTTATTATTATATTATCTATCTCACTAGTAGTGCTTTTGTTTTATTTTATTTTTTATTTATTTTTTTTATTTGAATATAATTAATAGCAGTTTACGAGTGTTAGTTAACTAGTTTCTTGTTTTAAGTTGCCACAACTGGCAAAAAAAAATAATGATCTCAATTTTTTACATGGCTAATTAAAGTAGAGGTCAGAAGAAGGACTCACAATCGGTTGCTTTTTTGTCTAAAATTTGTCCCTAATGCATTAAAACCAAAGAATCTGCTCATATAACACACGCATACTTACTTATTCAACGGAGAAAAAGCAACCGAACACAACATTTGACTCTCAAGTCCTCAAAAAAGAATTGAAAGAAACACCATAGACCATAGACAAACTAGAATTGGACCGTGATGTTTACATTCCAGTTTGGACCTCATTCAAGCGACGTGGGATCCTCGGGGAATCCGGACACTTCGGTCTGTTCCAGGATTGGGTTACCATCGCACTGGTACGATATCCGCAGTCGCATTCGGAGAGTGGCCTATTCGATAAAGATCAGAGGATTTTTTTTTATAAATTGCATATTGCGGTAATAGTAATAATTATCAAATGGTAAAATGGCCAATTGGACAATTTACATGCATTGGATATATCGTGAAAAATGCACGAAAAAAATCAGGTGATATTTGAGAATATGGGCGATGCGGATGACTTGAATAATATGCACTTACCTTTGCAGTGCTGGATACACGCATCTCTTGGGTAATGGTTCCGCCGGGTACAAGAGAAGAACCAGAGGGCGATAGCATCTGCAACGTAAAACTTCGGGGAACGGCAGCCTGAAAATAAACATTATGATTGTAGGGGATTACAATTCAGAAGAATTTATTTTATATATAATTCACCTGGAAAAGATATTGTTCTAATGTGGTTAACGAGTTATTTACAGCTGTCATGATGATCTGCAGGCAACCGCCACTATTCTTAGCCACTAACTGTACAAGTAGACCGTTCTTATCTAAGGCTGTCAGAGTTTTCGAGTCCTACAAATAGACAAAAATAATTCGTAATGCGAATCTACAAGATTTGAAAATACTTACCTCATTATTGTTAATCGACGAGAAGTCGCTAAAAAGGCTATTTGCGGTACTACTGCTACTATTAATGAGGGAAGCCGTTGAGGCCAATCCCGTTGGTAATGTCGTCGTTGGCGATGTCAAGTTCGAATTCAACAGATTTTCCAATCCGCCAAACGAACTGGAACCCGTAACCCCCGTGGACAGCGGATTAGCGATGCTCGTAGTGACCGCCTTTATACTATTGTCATTCAAGCTGTTCAGATCCAGTCCGATATCGCCGCTCAACGGTGGAATCGCTGCCGGTGGGGTGCTGGCTGGCATGTCCAGCCCTCCGAGCAAATCGAGTAAATCTTGATTGTTGGAACTGCTGGGCGTTGGAGTTTTTCCGTTGGTTGCAGCCGTAGGAATAATCGAATTTGTCGATGGCACAAGGCCTAGACCATCCACCGGGTCGTCACTTCCTCCTCCCAGCAGATCCAGAAGTGCGTTCTGAAAATTTATAAATAAGCATTACAGAATATGTATACCTAAACAACCTGTTTAGCATTCTTACCGAATCGGACCCCACTTTTAAGCTTCCTCCGCCGCCACCACCTACCCCAGAAAGCGACATCAACCCACTGCTTTCCAGGTCATCGCCTTCAATCAAATCAATACTATTCGAGTGTTCCTCAAAGATACCACTGCTGTCGTTTCCATTTGGCAGCGATTTCTGAATTTTGGGCATTTTCTCCAGCAAAGCCGGACGTAAATGACTGTAGTCACGGAAGAGCTGTGAAAATTCCACACCACGCTGCTGTAGGTCGATGTGGAGGTGCGTACCGAAGGCTTCTATGATCTGCTTCGCCCGAGCTTCCCTGTAATGATTCGTAGCGTGTGAGAGAATGCTTCAAAGATAAATTCGGAAGAACCTACTCTTCTTTCGAATGAATCCTAGTGCTAAGTTTGGCCAACGACACCAATGTGTATTGTTTGCTGGCTGTCGATACCGAAGTAGACCACAGTAACTTTTGGTAGAGCTCCACTAATTCACCCTCTGCAGGAATTGCAACATCTTTGATTTAGGTGTGTTGATTCAATGAAAATAGAAGGATACAGAGAAAACGAAACTACGTTCTACTACAGTTGTACAACTACGTGAGACAATTACACTAAGCTAGGTGATCGGCAAACGAACATTCAGTCAATGTTTATAACCACACCAGGCATTACCTTCGATTCGTTCGCCACTCAATACTAAATCGCCATACTCTCCGATCGTCCAAACGGCCACCTGCAACAATGGTTGCTTGTCCTCGAAGGAATTGGTAATGTTATGAAGCG
Source organism: Armigeres subalbatus (assembly GCF_024139115.2). Classification (NCBI taxonomy): domain Eukaryota; kingdom Metazoa; phylum Arthropoda; class Insecta; order Diptera; family Culicidae; genus Armigeres; species Armigeres subalbatus. The sequence continues at coordinate 436,685,996 of NC_085140.1, read as the reverse complement.
AATCCCATAACCTCAATCCAATATAGGCCTGTTCCTCCGGTGGACTATTAAGAATAAGTTGAATTGTGGAAGACACAACATCGTCTCGCACGTAGTTACCAGCCTGTGATCAACGATTTATATCCTTATCATGAGATGCAACGTAAATTTCAAGAAATCTTACCGCAATAAGTACACTCAGCAAAGTATCCAATCGCCATCGAATGGACGTAGCGTACCGCTCGGCCACGTGCACCATCCGACTGCTGCACTGCGCCTTGAAGTCAGCGTCCGCTTTCTCTAGGAAGATCAACAGCTCCTTGGACATTGCCCGGATGTTCTGCGAATTGATCAGGGCGAACGAGAGCTCCATCGCTCGGCGTCGTATCGAAACGTCCGGATCTTTGAGGCATTCTAGAATGGTGCTACGGTGTCGCTGGACGGCACTGATGTCGGCCTGGACCGTTCGGAGAAGGGTGTTCAGCGCAACATAGCGAATGTTTTTGTCGCTGTTTAGCAGGAATCGACCGAGAATGTTGACTGCCAGCACTCGGAGACCGCCTTCGGATCTGTGGAGATGATAAAAGGATCCTATTGTAGGAAGACTGAAACATATTCCGCCATAATTCTATGTTTCTATAGAATTATTGATTAAGTTCATCCTTATTATTAGCATAGCATGGGTGGGAATGATAACTAAAGAATTGTTACATGAACTTACTAATGTCAAGGTCTTCTATCTGTTGATGAATGAGATTAAAAGTCAAAATACGTGAAAACATCCAAAATTATTTAGTGTCAATGATCGTAGAATTATAGAAAATTTTGCGGGCTCGGTGGTTTAGTGGCTACCGCTTCTGTCTTATAAGCAGGAGGTCGAGGGTTCAATTCCAGGCTCGTCCCTTTCCTATTTGTATTTCTATCTTAGTTCTTTCTTTGTTTCACGTTCTACCAAAACGATTTCTACTGTTATAACCTTCCACATAATCCCATAAGCTCCCGTGGCACCTATGAGAGGTCGTAGAATTCTCTGCATCTTTCTTAAGTAGGTGTCCAACTAACCATCCTTCCCCTTCCTCAGCATTCGCAAGGACGTGGCCAGGACAGATCTTGACTATTGGAGAGTGCAATGCTTCCATTTACGAGATAGTGGATAGTCCCAAATCAATATCTGTGATAACGGATGAAAGTGATACTACTCTCATACAATAGTCTTGGCTTGTACCACTTACGAATTTGTGCGAATTGCTCAATGCTAATGCTAATGCTAATGATCGTAGAATTCTGGATCTCACTGGATCATGAGTCTCTATAGTTAGATTGCGATGAAAGCCGTAGAATTGTCAATCCGGAAATAACGCGTTCAATTATCAGTCCGGTTGAGGATATTTTAGATGTGGAAAACAATCTCATCTCCTTGGAATTAGTGTATGCATGTGCTTCCCTTTAAATGAGAACGAAATCCGGCAAAATTAGCTCACTTTCCTCTCAAAGGGCTGGAGGCTACAAACTCCGTCCTGTACGACCAACTTCATCGAATCCGTTACGTTCCTTCTGCCGTTATTACCTCAGGCTGTTCACGCTCTCCCTTAGGGACACCTATGCCTTTGAAGGGAAATCTTCTACCACCATCCATAGGTGATTGGTCTTGTTCGCCAAAACTTTCCACTCAAATTCTGATTATTCCTTCCGTCAGGACATTTCTTCCCTATCGGTCAATTCCTTCTCACTCATCCAATCCAGTCTTCGTCATCCAGTGGAATATAAACGGCTTCTTCCATAATCTACCGGATCTGGAACTTCTCATCCGGGATCATCAGTCAACAATTCTGGCTATACATACAGGAAATACACCGAGCCACAAAGGCGTCAATGAACAACTCTCTAGGAAAACGATACCAGTGGAATACCAAAGAGATGAAAAATTCTTATCATTCGGTTGCAATCGGAATTTCCTACGACCTGCCCACAATAGAGCTGAAGTTAGATACCGACCTTCCAATGGTTGCTGCTGAGACACTAACCTGGCCGTTTCCAATTTCCGTGATATCGTTATACATAGGGTGTCCCAAAATTGGACAAAGTCTGGGATTTTGGGGGCTCAACCTTCAAATGAAAGCTTAGGGTAAAACAAAAGAAAAATTGTTCTACGACAACTCTGGGAAATGGCGTTTAGGGGTGGCCCCGACGCGTTTTATGAAAAAAGTGCATTTTTTTTTAGGTAACATCGAAAATATCGGTATATCGGAAAGAAATTCGATGAAACCCATCCATTTTATATTTTTTACATTTAACTTAGGGTCTATACTTTATGGTAAAACTTTGATACCGCATGTTTTAGGTCTATATATTTTTCACTGATGCTTTAAATGCCCAAAAATGATGAATTTTTCTTAATATTTTTTTATTAATGCATCCAAAACGGGTATCCATCATAATGCTTTCGAAACTAGATATACATAGAGAGATGGGGAATTTTATAACGAATATTTTGCTAAGAATAGCAACCTTCTATTTCTATCCGTTTAAAAGTTATTAACGATTTACTGCAGCTTGGAAAAAGACTTTTTGAAATTTCGGATCATAATACCTGGATCATGTTTAAGTAAAAAACGCCTACTTTTCCATTCCAACCAAATGAGCGCTTTAATAACCAATATAGTATTCATATGAGTTGCATAAAATTGATTTTACTACTTATTTGAGTGTTATAATGGAAACCCAACGATGGACCTGCAGTAACATGACTGACTACAAATTGTTCAGTTAGTCTGGGTGAGTGCTCAAATAGATTGATGAATATGGTTTCAAAACTACCCATATGTAGGTTCAGTTATCGTGTCATGGTTTGTCGAGCTGTGCAATGTTTGTCGATAACATGGAAATTAGTTGTTTTGTGACCATCTTGATTTTTTGCAAGAACAATCATGGGAAGCAAATCCAACTAGTTCATTTTGATATCGATTTGTCATATTTTACGCCATATTGAAGCTCATTTTACGCCATTGCAAAAAATAGCGTGTGCAACTAATTGCAAAACTCGATTTTATCAGCACTCGTAGTATTTATCTCATTCGGCAAGCCTCGTTGGATAAACGTACAACACTGGTGATTAAATCATCTTTTTGCAACTAGTTACACAAATTACTATTATCATTATTATTTTATAATGCATATTGAAATATTTGGCATCTACCATTTACGGAATATCTGGAAATAAGAACAATCTACACTAATTACGAACTATTTTGCCTACCAATACTGAATACAATGATAAATTGATTGCATCGATAAATCGGGACGAAAATGATCCAGCCGGATTAACTTCACATGATCGTGCTGGTTAAAAAATCAAGTTGGTCAGAAAACAATTAATTTCCATGTTATCGTGAAACATTGCACAGCTTACCAAACCATGAAACGATAGCTGAACCTACATATGGGTAGTTTTGAAACCATATTCATCAATCTATTTGAGTACTCACCCAGACTAACTAAACAATTTGTAGTCAGTCATGTTACTTCTGGTCCATCGTTGGGTTTCCATTATAACACTCAAATAAGTATTAAAATCAATTTTATGCAACTCATATGAATGCTATATTGGTTATTAAAGCACTCATTTGGTTGGTATGGAAAAGTAGGCGTTTCTTTACTTAAACATGATCCAGGTATTATGATCCGAAATTTCAAAAAGTCTTTTTCCAAGCTGCAGTAAATCGTGAATAACTTTTAAACGGATAGAGATAGGAGGTTGCTATTTTTAGCAAAATATTCGTTATAAAATTCCCCATCTTTCTATGTATATCTAGTTTCGAAAGCATTATGATAGATACCCATTTTGGATGCATTAATAAAAAAATATTAAGAAAAAGTCATCATTTTTGGGCATTTAAAGCATCAGTGAAAAATATATAGACCTAAAACATGCGGTATCAAAGTTTTACCATAAAGTATAGACCCTAAGTTAAATGTAAAAAATATAAAATGGATGGGTTTCATCGAATTTCTTTCCGATATACCGGTATTTTGATGTTACCTATAAAAAATGCACTTTTTTTCATAAAACGCGTCGGGGCCACCCCTAAACGTCATTTCCCAGAGTTGTCGTAGAACAATTTTTCTTTTGTTATACCCTAAGCTTTCATTTGAAGGTTGAGCCCCCAAAATCCCAGACTTGGTCCAATTTTGGGACACCCTATTATACATATTTGCCGAATGGAAAAAAAAATCACGAACCTCCTCGAACAGATAGAGCGTGTATTAGAGCGAATCCCAAAACCGATTCTTCTGCACGGAGATGCCAATGGCCACCAAAACACCAAAACACGTAGTTCAACTTTTTGTCGGCGCCACTAGCTTCCACCATCTGGCACTTCTAAATGATGGATCTCCCATCTTCATGCGGAGGAATGTATCTTCCGCCATTGATGTTTTATTCGTCTCATCTTCGGTTATTAGTCATTACCTCTGGTCCACTGACGAAGACTCCAGAGGCAGCGATCATGTCCCCATCATGATATCCCTCTGCAAACGAAAAGCCCCAAAAACTTCCCGGTGCCCCGCTGGATCTACGGCGAAGCCAACTGACCCAACTTTCAAGTGGCGGTGGAAAAAAAACTAGATGAACAAAATCCAATTACTATCGATTAATTAACAAGCTGCATTATTCATGCTGCGCGCAGTACCATCCCGCGTACCAGCCCTAACGCAGGGTCAAGGGCCACACGCTACAAAAGTAGCCATTGAAGTACGGCGCAAGGCTTTACGGGCAGTTGAGCATCTTAAAGATGGGTACCCTGATCGCGACAGCTATCATTGACAATTTAAAAATAAAACGAAATGATTGCCGGCAAATCATTCTTAGATAGAATCCACGAAGACCAGTCGGCCATAGTGAGATCTGGCAAAGGGTTAACGCCATTACTTACTGCGCACTGCCTTACTTATCAACAGATCACCACTATAGATAGTAGAATCTATAGATGAGCGAAAGCATGGCTGAGTCAATTTTTTTGCCCGTGCACACGCGCATATGACGTCACAGCCCTTAACGTTTCCATTGAAATCGTGACGTCATGCTCGTTTGGAGACACGTTTGACAGTTCGTTTGGAGACAGAGGATTTATCTTCGCTCATCTATATATTCCACTATCTATAATCACCACCAAATACTCAACACGCTAATCTGAACCTACCCAGAATTACATATATCAAAGTGACCCAGATTCAGCAAAACCGTGATTACTCTAATTTGGGTTCGGGTACTTTAACTCAAATCTGGGTAATAGTACAAGTGAAAAAGTCTGGGTAATCGGTACCCAGCTCTTTTCGCTTCAGAATATTGTTGTTGTATAAAAAATGTAAAAAAATACAGTTTCCCCCACCGTATATCATCTACCGGCTTTGCCGACAGCGCTGCGCCATGATAAATTTAACCTGAATTTAACCATTCTTACATTATGTTTGCTGCATTTGACGAAAAATTCCCACATTTTCTCCGGCACGTAACGTCTGTGCCATGTTGCTATATCCGGAAATGTTAAACTCCCCAGTTACCCAGATTTCGGGTTTGTCTGACTCGGATCCAATATGTTGACATACCCAGATTTTGACAACTGCTAATATCAGAAAAATCCGGGTATAAACGACCCAGCGACTGAGTTGTTTCAGGTTAGCGTTAAGCGATGTATCGGAAGTCTTCGGGCAATACTTCCAAGGCCTTTCATCGAACGGAAAATAAAGCGCTAAAACCCATCCCAATCCAGAATCTGCCATTATCTCATTAACCATGCACTCGTATGCTGGTCAACCATTTAATGATCCTTTCACACTCGACGAATTGGAGTTTTCACTGGCAAAAGCTAAACGACGTTCCTCTGGTCCAAACCTGAGACGAGACCCGGTGGGTCTCCGGGCCTTCTATAAAAAGTTTGTTTTTGGAGCGATCATATAGCTTTTACGTATACTTAGTATACGAGAAAGGCAAAAATTGGATGTCGGTGCTCTGGTTTCAACTGTTTCATTGACTGTTTCACCTAAGCCCCGGGTGGACTCTTCTGAGCACAATAAAAGTGTATCCGTGTATCCAATTCACGAATTAGTAAATTCATTTTCATTAGAACTTTTATACCGGGAACAAAACACAAAACAAGTTTAGAACTGATTATTAATAAGCTAAACGGATGATTTGGAATACTGGTTTAAGCGAAAAAGTCGTCGTAAAACAAAATTGCAATGCAGAATATTTTATTTGGGATTCTAATACTTTCTTACAAAAAGCTGCTGGCTGCACCTGACAGTTCGTGACAGCAGTTAACTGACAGCAGGTCAGACGATATCCGATGCCACGTCATTTGAGCCCAATCGTGAAGCCAGTTCTACTGGCCGCTATCAACGCCTAGTGAATAGCGGGAACTATATCGGAATCATGGAAACAAGCCTTAGTCGTTCCGATTAAAAAAATGATGCTCAAGCAAATGTCCTTCAAGCGTACCGTCCCATCGCGTTGTACCTTCAAAATCGCCGAACGTATGGTTAACAAACGACTAATTAAATACCTTACCGCCGATCACAAAGTTGATGACCGGCAGCACGGGTTTCGTTTAGGATTTCATACCGGATCTTTTCTTGCAACCCTCGGACACGCTTCAAACAACGCCGTCAATAATGGCGAACATTTCAAACTCGCTTCCCTCGACCTGGCGAAGGCCTGGATGCCAGAGAACCTACGAAAATTAGTCCAGTATCTGGAAATATTCTTCAGTTTATAAAAAACAAAAACTTTCTCACAGATCGCTCTTTCCATGTACTAGTCGGTGGTCACCCGTCCGATCGAAAAACAGACGAAACTGGAGTTCCTGAAGGATCCGTCATTGCTGTCACCTTATTCCTGATTGCAATGGAGGGCATTTTCGGGGACATCCCCAGAGGAATTATGCGCTGCGGATGATATACCTATCCTGATCACAGGACGACATCCTAGATCTGCCAGGAGGAACAGTCAGCAGTTTCAGCGGTCTATCGTTGGGCTAGCGATGTCGATTTCGAAATAGCGGTGAACAAATGCGTTAGAAAACATATATGCAAAGCAGCACACCGTCCACCTACCAATACCCATCACTATCAAAGGCTGCCCAATCGCTACACGCCGGTTTATTTACTGTGCACGCGCCCGCGTGTATTTGGCGTGCACCATTTTGTCAGATTGAAGTGACATTTCGAAAGATAAAATATCCATCTATTAGATGCACTCACCAAATGTATTTTATTTGATTATTTAAAATTATAAAAAATAAAAGAGCAGACTTTTTGCCGACTGTGTAGGACATCTCTGCCCTCGGTGTCACCTTGGACCGCAAGTTAAATTTCCTGAACAATTTCGAAGGTGTGTAAAACAGGTGCTAGACTAGGCTCAATCTTTTACGGATTATTTCAAACAAAAATACCAGAAGCGGTCGGTATGCCGGCTGTGTGTGGCTGACGCCATTATTACAAGCCGGCTATTGTATGGGATCGAAATATCTTATACCGCCGAAGCTGAGATGTTGAAACAATTTAGCCCGACATACTACCAGGCAATCAGGCTGTGCACCGGCCTTTTTCCATCCACTCTTGCCCTCTCTCTCTGCCTGTGTGGAGGTTGGAGTAGTCCCGTTCAACTACCGAGTCCCTTTGGCTGTTGGATGCAGAGCCATAGGCTTCCTAGAAATGGTCCAGACCAGACGAGTCGACGCCCTTCCTTCTTAGATAGGCGAACCGATCCGTAAGTACGGTACGGATCCTTGCAGGACTCTACCGGATCGATCTTCGGAGCAGGCATGCCAAATCTGCCCGAATTGATCTCCATTTACAAAAGATCTTTAGAAAAGACGGTCAGCGCATAACTCGATCAACATCCTACCCTAATACAGCATATCTGTGGTCCAGAAGTGGCAGAACGATCACAATTCATATACCACCTAGCCGATATCCGCTAATCGGGTGCTTCTAAAGCCGGCGGAAAAGTCGGCACCGCACTTTGATAGTGAGAGACTCGGCCAGTGCCTCCTCGTTACGTTGGGATATGGATACTCGGAAGTAGTGCGTAACGGTGTAAATTCGGCCATATCGACAGGCTCAGTACAACACTGAAGCTGACAATATGGCGTCCCTAACCCCGAATCCGAAGGTGTCAGGTGACCCGTGCCGAGGGGATGAATGTGCTGTGAAACAATTAGCCAGATCGTTAACGGGTGGTACCCACACACCCCCAAGTGGTGCACATGTGGTGCGGCGAATGGGAGTTGGGGGTATTATTCGTAATACCCCCACAGAGTGAGGGACCGAGTGTATGGGTGAGCACACAATTAAGCCTCGCATGGTATGCATGGTCGGTAGTGTTAGAATGACTGAAGTCTGGTGAAGCCTGGCAGGAGTGTCGGGGGGTAGATACCCCTACGGCACCTCAGTATTAGGGGACACGAAAGTCTCGCTATGCCTGGCAAGAGTGTGGGGGGTTGATGCTTCTGCGGCACCTAAGAAATTGGAGACGTACAAGGTAAGTGGTGCCACTCCGTTTCAGGAGTGACCACCATACTGGTTGAGGACTATCTGGGCTTCGAAATGTCAACAGGTTGATACTGCCGGCAAGGTGCCTGTCCGAGACCCTGTTGGCACTATAAAAACCCGGGTAGGGGAGTGTTAGGCACGCGTGACGTGCCGGGTGTTCCACGCCTGAACGATGCACAGGAGGGCACAGAGTGGATGCAAATAGGAGATGGGGGTATTACAACCCCCACGGAGTGAGAGACTGAATGTTTAAAGAGTGGTGCACAAGTGGTGCAAGCGATAGGGACTGAATGTATGAGCGAGCACACAAGTAAGACAAGGTACGTGTGGTCAGAGTGACTGCTTAGGCAGTAGTGTGATCCGGCTGCCAGGAACGGAGATTGAGTGAAATCTCGCTAGGCCTGATAGGAGTGTCAGGGGGGGGGGAGATACCTCTGCGGCACCTCAGAATTAGGGGACACGAAAGTCTCGCTATGACTGGCAGGAGTGTCGGGGGGTTGATGCTTCTGCGGCACCTCAGAAATAGGAGACATGAAAGGGTCTGTCTCGTAGCTGAGGTAGGAGCGGCATAGGAGCCACCAACCTAGGGTCGTCTCCAGCTTGGTAGACAAGTGATGCCACACTGTTTCAGGACGGGCTGAACACCATACTGAATGAGGACTGTCTACGTTGTGAGATGGCGTCATGGGATACCTCCTGCAAGGTACCTGTAAGTCTCTTGCAATCATTCGAGCGGCATAGGCAGTGTTGTGTGTTGGGGCACATGTGGTGCCAGTGTGTCTTGGGCACATGTGGTTCACGGGGAATGCTAGGAGAGTTGAGGCGCATACATGCACTTATGTACGTCACGTAGGGGCGCAATGCCCAATAATCATCCCCCGTAGTATTGCTTAATTGCGGGCCGGGGGACTGACTGGAGAGGAAGGAGTTGGTTTTAGTGGGTAGGGAGTGGTGATCCCATCCCCACACTACCTGGGTTCGCCTCCCTAGGTGTTTGGTTGCAGATTTCCATTACCTTAATTAAAAAAAAGGCTCGGCCAGTGGCATTGCGGCCATCTAAGCAATGGCGGATAATCGACTGACTGTCCCATCACATTTATGTGAATCCCGGGGCAATGCAACGTACCTGGAAACGAGGCCGCCGATGCTCTCACAGTCGGCACAGTCGGCACCGATGCCAAATCTTTGCTAAGAAACATCATAGGGGACGCTTGAGCAACCGAGTGGCATAAAAACCGAACCCTATTTACCCGAAAATTAAAGGGGTTACGACTCCCTGGAGGGACAGAACCAATCGAATGGAGCAAGTGGTTCTTTCCATATTATGGACTGGCCACACCAGGATTTCACACAACGTCACTGGAGGTCCCAACTTTCGACAAAGAGCTGCAACACCTGCGGAAGGCTTGGCAGTGTGGACACTTTCTTGCGGAATGCCCAGTTTTTTTTATTAAGCACGAATCAAACATCAGATCGACAGCATTTGCGACCCCCCTCCGTAAGGATGAAACCGGTGAGAAACCCCTATTTCATTCTTGAAAGACACGATCTTTCCATCTATTCAAATCCACAAGCAACACTTGCTGGACCCTACGGGACATGGCTGTCAGACATCATCGGATGATACTGGACAAATCTTACGGTAAACAAGTCACACACACACTGGTGGAGTTAAATTAGGGCTCAATGGGGAGCTCGATCCAACACATTAAATATTTTTCCTTAAATGATAATTATACACCAAGATTTTTGAATCAGATTTCGAAGAAAATTCTGCTAGAATTCCCATAGGAATTATAATAGAAATTGGTTCGGAAATCCTTTGGAAATTCCTCGATAATCCCTTCAGATTCTCCTTCGAAAATGTCTTCAAAAATTCCTCCACAAATGTTTTCAGCAAGCCTCCAGGAAATCTTTTGGGAATATCTCGAGGAATTTCTTCGAAAAATCGTCCAGGAAATGCTTCTGGAAATAATTTAGAAAGTTTCTTTGAAAAATCTTCACAAAATTCCTTTCGAAATTCGATTGGAATTTTCTCCTTCAGTTAGAATATTCCTTTGGGAATCCTTTTGGGCCTTTCTCCATAGAAACTCCATCGGATACTTCTTCAAAAAAATCCTCCTAAAATTCCTTCCGGATTTTTTTGGAAAATAATTTTAAAATTACTCAAATAATCGCAAAGAATTTCGAAATTAGCTTTTAAAGGAAATCCTAAAGGAATTACCGAAGAAACTTTTGAAGGCATATTTAAAGGAATTTTATTGGAAAAATTAAAAAATGTCTCAAATTTCTTCAGGAGTTCTTTCTGAAATTCTCTTAGGATTTTTTTTTAATTTTCTTTAGAAACTTATTAGAAAATTCCTGAAATTTAGTCAAAGAATTTTGAAAGGAATTTCTGGAGGAAATTTAGAAAAAAAAAACTGCCTTCACACAGCAATAAGACAATACAACGCGTTCCGGTCCGTGAGAAGACATAAGAAAATTGTACTGGTCTAGATGCCAATTTCTTCTTCACCGTTAAGAGCTCAAAGCGGGGCCCTCCTTAGCCTTGCGGTAAGACGCGCGGCTACAAAGCAAGACCATGCTGAGGGTGGCTGGGTTCGATTCCCGGTGCCGGTCTAGGCAATTTTCGGATTGGAAATTGTCTCGACTTCCCTGGGCATAAAAGTATCATCGTGCTAGCCTCATGATATACGAATGCAAAAATGGTAACTTGGCTTAGAAACCTCGCAGTTAATAGCTGTGGAAGTGCTCAATGAACACTAAGCTGCGAGGCGGCTCTGTCCCAGTGTGGGGATGTAATGCCATTAAGAAGAAGAAGAAGAAGCTCAAAGCGGATGGATTAGACCTCTACTAAGCTGCGAGGCGGCTCTGTCCCAGTGTGGGGATGTAATGCCATTAAGAAGAAGAAGAAGAAGCTCAAAGCGGATGGATTAGACCCCTACCCCTGATGGGAGCATTCACCATTACATGCAGTTGTTGGTCGACGATACAGCAGCAGTGCCTTAGTTCTGCTTTGTTCGCTCAAAGATTACTAAGTTGGTTATGACGAGAAGTACGCGTTGTAAAAACAGAACTGCACGATAAAAATCCAAATCGACTAAATGCTGATGTTATATTTGAAATGAAGGGCCAGTACTCGTTGATAGAAACCCTTTCCGCACGCGCTGGTATGTGAGCAAATGTAACCACCTTCCCATTGCCAGTGAAAAAAACTATATCAAATCTGTACTTCCGCCTCTAATAATTAATTAATAATTAATTATTAATTCTATCGTGAACATGTACAAAAATTCTCCATTCATACAGGAGGAATACTGGGATCTGCCATTTATAGTTGACTGTTATGAAGGCTATTATAGTAGCTACCAATGCATAAAATTCTAAAATGAAATGAAACTACTACTTCATAATCCCTTACTTGATATCCATAATGGACAGCACCGTCTCGTACAAGATCGTGTTGCCCACGTTTTTGCTCGTTTCGGTGTTGGTGGCGACCTGCGCGAGGATATCGTTCATCGCTTCCGAAGCGTCCGGATCGTTGTGGCCCAGTATTCGCAGTAATCGGAGGATTTTCACCTGGAATAAATGAAAAATATATTAACGATTTGCACCACCCGAAATTCCAGAATCGACTGCCAACCTACCTGCAGGAATGGATCGCTGACGCCACTTACGTCATGCTCGGGCGAGTAACCAGCTAGGATGAGATTTTTCAGGATCCGCACCAGATTGGGAACAATCTGATAAGGTAGTTGAGTAACGCCGCGGTTGAGTAAATGGTGAACGTTTGAGGGAAAGAAAATGAAAAAAATAAAATTAGATTACCGTTTGTAAAAGCGGTCCTGCTTTGTCATCCCGTCGTATCTTTCAAGAATGGCTCACACGAAATGGATTTTTCCACGGCACACAGAATATATGAGGTTTTTTTTTGCTTTTCTTATATTTATCGTAACAGCACAACGAACAATGCATTTTACCCTTTTTCCTAGCTGGGTAATAAATTCAGTCTGTGATGAAGAGTTGAAAAGGTTGTTTTAGGATAATGCGCGTCAAATCAATGGAATAAAAAAAACGATGAACAAGAACAATCAGAGCAATGGGAAAAGTGACAACTTTATTGCATCTGCATTCAGGATAATCGCAAAATCAGAACTGCTAGGTACCATTATAGGGTAGAAAAGAAAAAAAATAATACTCTATTAACGTTATTTTTGTTTTATATTTACGTATTTGGTAATATAGAAATCCAGCATCTGGCAGATTTTCTTATAATTTCTATAAGATAGAGGATCTTGGGAAATAAATACTACAATAAATGGTCGGGGTTCAGCCAAATCGCACCAAGCGCCAACGAAAAATTACCGATTTTTCTGTTAAAAGTTTCGTTTAGCAGATTTAATTGAACGCAAATCGTATCGGATATCCCTCAACCCCATAACTGAACATATCCTACTGTAAATGTACTCTTAAATTGATATGAAACTATTTCCGTTGTCCTTGTACGATCAAAATATCATAAGTCAGTCGAAAAGCCGCTCGGTGCGATTTGGCTGAACCCCGACCAAATGTAAAAATGATGCAAAATTTGGGACAGAATCTGGCATTTTTATGTCAAGATTGTATACAGGTTTTGAAAATTCCTATACAGCACTTACACAAAATGTGGCAGCCGCTGGTTGGATGGGGAAAAATAACAACAATAAAACTCTTCTATTTTTCAGCGCAATTAAAAACAAGCTTGGAAAGAATGTAATAGGTAGGATGTTAACATTCTTGCACAACGGATTTTCTCGCCATCGTTTTCTACCCTACTCGCAATGAATTCCTGATTACAGTTGCACTTAATCGTCAGCCCATTCTGCTATTATTTTAGAATTTGTTAAACGTATAAAAGATGTCAAGAGAAAGTAAAAATACGAAAATTGTGGAAAAATTTAAATATGTAACTAATGGGCGCGCAAAATGGCAATCAAAGTAGAGCGGAAACATCACATGCCAGAAAGTATCGAAGACTACATATCGAATATGATCAGCGACTCGTCTAATTAACAAAACACTACTTACAATACTCTTTGTAATATTAGCTAATGCAACGATAAAGGAGAATACAAAAAGCACGATAATTTAAATTTTGAAATGCGTTCACTGGAATTATCCTCTTGATATGTTATCATATAGCAGGGAAATGGACAACGCATTGCTTCAGTTACATTCCGTAAAGGAATGGAAGGCACATGGCAAATACCTATATGCATGCCAGCTGGACGCACATTCCAAACGATCCCATGCATAATATAATAAGCCGTACTGCTCAATGACATTAACAATACCGAAAGAACGATGACGATAATAAAGCAGTAATGAATGAATAATTTTCATTGGTCATGCCAGAGAAAGGATTATACCCGACCGCGGTTGGATCCTGGTATGGGCGGGACCGCGGCACATCTGGCATCGGGATTGCTACTGTCTGCCCAATGCGTACAAACGATAAACATGCCTCCCGTAGTGTGCCGGCGACCGCGATTATTCGCGAATGAGAACTGGAAACATACTTTCGCTCGTCGGTTGTACCGGGGCAGATCGACGGCAGTGAGTAACAATCTGTCTACTGAAATGCATTTATGCATGTCCTTTCTTGCATACATTTACATACTGATGTTTGTGATTCGTTGACGGCATAATATCTATTATGCTGAAAAAGGCGGACTTCCGGACAATGTATATAAACAGGATTGTTAGCAAAAACGAGAATAAGGACGAAATGTGTTTGATATTCTCGTTAGTGCTAAAAAAGGTCGAATGAGTTGTGAGCTGGTTCAAGCTCACTTATAGTACGTTCAGATTATGAAATATATCACTTGATATAGCGAATCTTGACATGAGATGCCATATGCATTATTTCCAGTGAAAACTAGATGTACAGACACTGATGTCAAGATGCTCTATATCAAGTGATATAGCTCATAATCTGAACGTACTATTATAGTAATTAAAACGTTTGTCTAAGAAACTGCATATGTGACATTTTTGGCCAATATGAGATTTTTGTATTTAGTTTTCTAAGTACTGCAATTTCTCAAATTCAATAAGAGATGTCACGCGATGTTTACATATCTGCCCCTCTCAATCTCTATAGAAACGCAAAGGATGAAATCTCAACAATTTTTATTCCGTGACAGAGCATGAAGAATAGAGTATGCAATATCAGCTTTGTGTTTTTCATCACTTCCAACTCGGTGGATTCAAGAAATATAAGTGAAGTATTGACTAATCAATATTCTTTGCATATTGATATAACTTAGATATTTTAGATTAGGGACTGTTCAGTTTATTGAGAGGACACTTTTACATAACGATATTATGCAGATAGATTGGTCAATTTTGATGGAGTTTGCTTTATCGTATATTATAATATACTGTCAATCAACTGTACTGTTTGAAAAGAGATAAAATAGTTTAAATCCAACAAAATGGCGCCAATTGTCGAAGCTTCTCAAATTTCGCGTAAACATAAGCTTCCGAACAGAATTTTTAAAAAGCAAAATTGACAGTTTGTAGGAAAATTGTAAATCGGCATGTCAACAAAATCATCAAGAAGATCGGAAAGAAACACACTGTCAATGATTTGTTAATATTTAGGACAGTAAAGCCTGTGACAGCCTGAAAACGGGTTGAAGCTGTTGAAAATCCAACAAATTTAGATTGTTATAAATATTGGAAATTTCTGAGTTAGAATTGTTTCGTTCATAATTGGATTTCATTTCTAGAATGCCAGACAATATATTCAATGAAAAGAAAACAGATTTAGAAAAAGATTAATGGTTTAAAAGCATCGACAATACAAGGTGTCCTTGAGCTTGAGCTTGAGCTTGATTGACTGCTCGTAGTTGCTACTCCATTATGACCAGATCAGCTGTTCTTGCACAGGGAACCAACAAATGTTTGCTTGGGACTAGCACACATCTTCAATGTACAAGTACTGGTGATCTCATTTGTTAAGTCATACTGGCGCCTGCCACGTCAGAATGCAAGTCAATATAGGGAAGGGGGAGGAAATGATGATGCAATCACTCGCCCACTGCAAGCCGAATATACCTCTGCACTTGCCACGAGTTCATGCGGAATTTGTTGGAATTTCTGGGTTAGGTTGGAGAGGCAGAGGTCCGTCTTGGTTAACGAGCTGCCAATGTGATAGATAGGAGAAGGTAACTGATGGAATTTCTAATTGGATGTAGGAAACGAGCTCTATAGTTCATTTCCAATTCTAGCGGATTACTGATAGAATACTCAAGTTGAAGGTATAGAAATAGTAATGGAAACGGTATGGAAGTCCATTTCCAGTTCTAGCGATTGCTAGAACATGAGAAATAAAGAGAAAGATACAAAGTAGGAGAATGGAACGGACCTGGGATTGAACCCACGACCTCCTGCGTATGAGGCAGAAGCAGTAGCCATATGGCTACCAAGCCCGCTTCGCATCGACAATACAAGGTGTCCTCTTTATAAACTGAACAGTCCTTAAAAACAAAGCACAACATCTTTTCATCATTGCTTTTCATGCAAAATTGTTCAAAGAGCCCACGATACTTTCATTTGGTCACCTGAGATTGAAAAAGGCGCTTCTCTGTATCATGACGATCACGACTTTTGCAGTACTGATTAATTGCAGTACTTGTCCTGAAAAAAAAAAACGAGAAAAGGATGCACACAACAACTTTGCTGAAGAAGGAACGTTACGGAACGTCCACGAAAAAAAGTTATAACGCTTCGAAGATTGATTGTCCGACATATGCAAAAAATCGTTTATTCTGCCAGCACTGCCGAACTACATGGATCAATAATTTAACTGAGTGTCATTTCAAAATTATTGATCTTATTGGGAGCAATTTGGAGCTAATGGAAGTTATTCGGAATCATATCACAAAGTAAAAATTCCGACAAGAAGGAAGATGGGTTTTGCCCTCTGACAACTGTTCAGTAGTGCTGGCAGAAATATTGATTTCTTGCATATGTTTTGAACAATCAATTTTCGAAGCGTAATAAAATGTTTTGTAGACCTTCCAGTCACGTACCTTCTTCGGCAAAATCTTTAGGGCATTTTTCAGACAATTTGCTAACGCATTGAGTCACGTGACTGACGATGAGTTGAAGCCGATAAGAGCAAAAATGTAAAAAAGTACGTTTTCCCATACTAATCTCTATATAAATTTAAAACGCGATGCGGAAAGCAGGGACGCAATTATTCGAGCCCATATTTTGCACAGTTGATTGGGGTCCCGAAACGATTAAAAAAAACCTTGATCTCACTTGATTGGATGATGTTTGCGTTTTCCATACAACTGCGCCTCACTCTACTATTGTGCATGTAGACCAAATCCGTTTGTATGACGCTGATGAACTGGCAGCAAGGCCTACTTCCGACGAGATTAACACGGAAAAATAAAATAAATATGCAGCACTGCACGGTATTATCTGTCATAAAATCGAGCTTGTTTTGTCGCTGACAACGTCGCGGGCACCAAATAGAAGTTCGGAAGTCGATTTCCACACTTCCGAACGCTCTTCCGACAATGTGTTGGTAGCAAATTTAAATTTTGTTCTGACGTTCATGATGTCGGAAGTAAGATCGGAAGTAAAACGTCGGAAGTCGGAATACAGTTTAGTGCTGGCGACACAATATATATGCACACACAATTGAAGAGCTATTGTGTAATATTGCTCTCGGAAATTAGGACTTTTTTTAAATTCAATTTCGACTTCTTATGTCGAGACAAGTACGAGTCACCGAAGACGGCCTAACTGTTGAGGTCGAAATACGTATCTTTAATGTTACAGTCAAGTGGTGAAACTAAATGGGATTCCACTAAAAAGCTCGAAAAATCTTATCATAATTGTGGTGATTAAACGCAAAGGTGTGTAAGTAACAAAAAGTAATTTTCAAATCCATTTTGACTAAAATGTCACTTACACCCCTCTGCTTCTAACCCCCACAATTAGCATCATTGCCTTGATATGCCATTTTGATTCTAGCTTAACTAACTAACAGGGCCTAAGCAAAGTGCCCTGTAGCGGAAGACTAATATTAAATCGATGCCCAGTGGGTCAATATGGTTAAAAATTGAAAATGAAAAAAAAAATAAAAACCTCTTGGAAGGAGGCTTCCGGGCCTCTTGGAAGGAGGCTTCCGGGCCTCTTGGACGGAGGCTTCCGGGCCTCTTGGAAGGAGGCTCTGGGCCTCTTGGAAGGAGGCTTCCGGGCCTCTTGGAAGGAGGCTTCCGGGCCTCTTGGAAGGAGGCTTCTGGGCCTCTTGGAAGGAGGCTCTGGGCCTCTTGGAAGGAGGCCTGGCCTCTTGGAAGGAGGCTTCCGGGCCTCTTGGAAGGAGGCTTCCGGGCCTCTTGGAAGGAGGCCTCGGGCCTCTTGGAAGGGGGCCTCCGGGCCGCTTGAAAGGGGGCTTCCGGGCCTCTTGGAAGGAGGCTTCCGGGCCTCTTGGAAGGAGGCTTCCGGGCCTCTTGGAAGGAGGCTTCCGGGCCTCTTGGAAGGAGGCTTCCGGGCCTCTTGGAAGGAGGCTTCCGGGCCTCTTGGAAGAAGGCTTCCGGGCCTCTTGGAAGGAGGCTTCCGGGCCTCTTGGAAGGAGGCGGGCCTCTTGGAAGGAGGCTTCCGGGCCTCTTGGAAGGAGGCTTCCGGGCCTCTTGGAAGGAGGCTTCCGGGCCTCTTGGAAGGAGGCTTCCGGGCCTCTTGGAAGGATGCTTCCGGGCCTTTTGGAAGGAGGCCTGGGCCTCTTCGAAGGAGGCTTCCGGCCTCTTGGAAGGAGGCTTCCGTGTCTTTTGGAAGGAGGCTTCCGTGTCTCTTGGAAGAAGGCTTCCGGATCTCTTGGAAGGAGGCTTTTGGGCCTCTTGGAAGGAGGCTTCTGGGCCTCTTGGAAGGAGGCTTCTGGGCCTCTTGGAAGGAGGCTTCTGGGCCTCTTGAAAGGAGGGCCTCTTGGAAGGAGGTTTCAGGGCCTCTTGGAAGGAGGCTTCCGGGCCTTTTGAAAGGAGGCTTCCGGACCTCTCGGAAGGAGGCTTCCGGGCCTCTTAGAAGGAGGCTTCCGGGCCTCTTAGAAGGAGGCTTCCGGACCTCTTGGAAGGGGCTTCTGGCCTCTTGGAAGGAGGCTTCCGGGCCTCATGGAATTAGGCCTGAGCCTCTTGGAAGGAGGCTTCCGGGCCTCTTGGAAGGAGGCTTCCGGGCCTCTTGGAAGGAGGCTTCCGGGCCTCATGGAAGGAGGCTTCCGGGCCTCTTGGAAGGAGGCTTCCTAACAATATTTGTAAGACTTCGCACGCAGTATTTTCTTAGGC
Organism: Armigeres subalbatus; assembly: GCF_024139115.2. Taxonomy (NCBI): domain Eukaryota; kingdom Metazoa; phylum Arthropoda; class Insecta; order Diptera; family Culicidae; genus Armigeres; species Armigeres subalbatus. The sequence continues at coordinate 436,667,127 of NC_085140.1, read as the reverse complement.
CACGAATAAACACATAAATCTTAAATTTATGTGACTATTTTGTCCTAACAGTGTATGTAAAACACTAACGCTTCGCACATCCCTGCTCGGTGGAGCAAGTCTACCGAGGCGAAACCCTAGTACCCCTAAAAGCCGAAGCTGAATGGAAGAAAGGGATGAGAAAAAGAGACAATCAACGACCAAGGTGTGAGATCGCGGTCAGTCGATCCGCTACGATCAAAACGGATGAAAAACTACGGCCTTCTTTTGAACGCGTTTGTAAAAACCGCGTGTGAAAACGGACATTACGATTCAAGACGAGAGTCCTCGGATAGAGATTCAAGCCACGTATCGCCGAATGCTTTCCAAGACCTGTCGTGGTGTCTGTAAACGCACGTTCCACGGGTTGGCTTTAGTGGTCGTTATTCGCTTTCGGTCGTTATTCGCTCGGGCGGCATTCAGCCGTTATTGGCCATCCGACGGTACCCCAATCGTTTGGCTTGAGTCGTTCGTCATACGACAATTTTCGGGCGGAAGTGCCCGGGGAAATCCACGTGGTCAACCCTAACCCTACCTGCGGCGTTCGGCGAGGCCACAATACCCGGGAGAAAGCCTCCGTGTCCAACCACAACCTCCAGCACCGGCGGCGTTTTGCCGTATTCGGCAGTGTGCTCAACCTGCCATCGCCAGTCTCCGCGTCCAACCACAAACACCCACCCCAGCGACGTTGTGCGGCATTCGGCAGTGTGCTCAACCTGCCTTCGCCAGTCTTCGCGTCCAACCACAGAAACCCACCCCAGCGGCGTTGTGCCGCATTCGGCAGTGTGCTCAACCTGCCTTCGCCAGTCTCCGCGTCCAACCACAAACACCCACCCCAGCGGCTTTGTGCCGCATTCGGCAGTGTGCTCGGTCTGCCTAAGGTACGGCCCAGCCGAAGAAAATCTCCGCGTTCAACCGCAACCAGCAACAACGGCGGCGTTTTGCCGTATTCGGCAGTGTGTTTGTCCTGCTTTCGTCAGCCCCGCGTCCAACCGCAACCACCAACATCGGCAGCGGTTTGCCGTATTCGGCAGTGTGCTCAACCTGCCTTCGCCAGCCCTCGCGTCCAACCGCAACCTCTAATACCAGCGGCATTTGCCATATTCGGCTGTGTGTTTGACCTGTCTTCGTCAGCCCCCGCGTGCAACCGCAAACCCAAACAACGGCGGCGTTTTGCCGTATTCGGCAGTGTGCCCAACCTCCCTTCGCCAGTCTCCACGTCCAACCATGAAAACCCACCCCAGCGGCGTTGTGGTAAGGCCTAGCCGTCAAAGAAAATTTCCGCCGTGCTCGGCGAAACTTCGGGGAGGCTCCAACGATCTCCGTGTACAAGCAAAATCACCTATCTGCGGAAAACCTACGCCAAATTACCACCATCACCCGGTCTTGGGAGACGGGTCTTCGATCATTCGAGAACCAGGTAGCATGCAGACACAGTATGCTGAATCGCATGCCAACAATGGGCCCCAACGTCTACGGCCGGCCACCCCACTACTAATCTTATGAACTAACCCTAAACAAAGACTTAAAATTAAATAAAACAATGCTTTAAGATCTATATTTCATTTTCATTTCCTTCTACCAACGTGTTTGTTGATTCGTCCTGGTAATGTTCGTTTCTGCCTCTTGGAAGGAGGCTTCAATTCCGTTCCCATCCTCGATAGACCATGAGGACGTGACCAGCGCCGTTATCGACCATTTAAAAATATAAGAGCTCTCGGACTGTACACATCCTTCATGCTGCCATCCATTCGTTCCCTGTGCAATTGCGATTGTTCTGGTTAACATATCATTCAACATTTTGTTTCGATCAGGTAGATTGCATGAAAGATATTTAAAATTCGTCGTTCTGTCCAATTGATATTTAGTCCCACAGTCATGCATCCACTGTGCTTGTGGTGAAGGGCAGGATTCTATAATCTTTGAGTTACTGATCACCATGCATATTATGTGCAAGACAGAATTTTTAAATTCCAATCAAACAAATATACAATTATCAAAACTTCATCAATAAGTTTAATTAAAATTTTAAAACATCCGCCATTATGCATTTTTGTCCGAGGTACCCCCTGGGCCCGGCGAAGGTACCACCAGGGGTACATGTACCCCAGGTTGAGAACCATTGAACTAGTCTATTAAAAAACTATACTTCCTTATTCTACAACTTTATTTCTATTTAGATCTACGTTAGTAAGACTGATGAAGGCATATCTGTTAAGTTACAAGGAGCCCAGTTTTGTTAAGGTAATTATACAATCAGTCCCGTGGTGAATTTTAAATTCACCACATGTTTTCTCACTCCCATCTTCAATAGGTAAAATACGACATAATACTTTTCGTACAGCATAGTATAAGTAAGCAAAAGATTCTACGATTGTATCACCACTATGAGTGTTTTGGTTCTTTTAATCCGTGCACTTGAAAATCGACTGAAAAAAACATGTGGTTTCCATGATGGCCGATTTTTGGCTTTGTTGTATAACCACCTTAAATTGACTTTTTTATTATAATTCAATTTTCAATATTTCTGGCGGGCAGGACCCACTAACCCCCCTTATTTACGCCAATGGTCATCAAGCTCATGGCTCATAACACAAAAATTGATTAAAGTGAGGCATATCACCACAACAAGCATAACAAAAACTATACAAAATGAGCAAATCGATTAATAACGACTCAAGCTGTTGGTGAATTAATTGCTCATTTTGCTATAACAATTTTTCGAAGAAAGCAATTACATTACGAATTGATTTATTATTCTACCAATCTTAATCTGCTTCGGAAATGGAGAAAATGTTTATATGTATTATATCCTGTTTTATACAAAATATATATGAATATTAATCGCTCTTGATATTTTTATAAGGGTTGTGTTTACAAAAATAAGCAACACTTTGTAAATTATTATAAACGATAACAAACGACACAAGACTCAACAAAAACAACATAAATGCATCCCCATTATCATGCCGATGAAGTTTTTGGGGTTCGACCTACGGAATATGCACAGCCAAAACAACACTTCAAGCTTACAGCAGCGGAAAATTTCTCAAGCAAACAGTTCTGGAACTAGTTTCTGATTCAGTTTTATGCTTGCAAACAAGTTCAAACTACACCTAAAGTTGGACCTAAGAGCAGCGTCAAAGTGGCACTTCATTCTTGATCCATAAAACGAAAAAATAATATAAAAAAGAACAACCAAGTTTGAAGGAAATCCAATGGAACATTCCGGGGACAAAGAAAATCGGTAAAAAAATATGGGAAACGAAGCGGCCTGGAGGTTTGTTTTTCCAACGCGGCTATAGTGCGCGTTTTCTCTCGGCTGGATCATCGTAACGGAAGCGGAAATACGTATGAACATGGAATGAAAATTCATAATTTGCCTTAATTAATTAGAGACGACTGACATGTTCGCTCTGTTACGACCGTTCGGAGGTCTTCGTAAGAGAGATTTTAAAGTGGAACAACACGGAATATAAGAAAGAAGGCTAGACGACATGAATTTGATCAAGAATGCTTTTTTTCGTAATAGAGGGGATCGAACTAGAGAGAGACATGGGGAACTGGAAGAGCAGGGGCTGCATTACCTCTTGGTTTCCACTATCCTGGCAAGCAATAAAATATACGTAAGGTGTACACCAAGAAAACGGTTAAATTTATGAATGTTACTCGACAACGTTTCGATAATGTTGAGCTGGGAGAGTTCGAGCAAGTTAATACGCTATAGTTGGGTTCACTAGGTATGAGGCTAGAGAAACAGAAAGAAAAAAACAAAAACTGATACAAAAACTAAATTGTGTTGGATGACTGATAAAATTATTTGCAAAACACAAAAACTACTGTAGTAAACCAGCCATTTTATCCAATCTGGTAGTTGAGTTGAACTAATAGAAAACGTGAAATATTTAGTCACGTTTCAACATCCATATAATCGTGGAGGAAGCTGCTCATTCACAAGCCATAGTTTGATTTGGCTTCTCTAGAAACGCTCTAAACATTTGATAATAGGAATTAGTAAATTCTAAGTCAGCTAATTGCCTACACGATTCACTAGTTAAAATTATAGCCTGAATATTTAGGGAAAAAGTATACTAGTCTATATTTACTAGAAAATTCAAACTGATAGCAGTACACAAAAACTAAAATCACTGTCTCAAAATAACGTGACATAAAAACAAGAAAAAGTAACAGATGAGAGCGTTTCACAGCTTCCGATTTCTATTTTCGTAAAAATAACCAAAACCATAAAACGAATAATCATGACGCAGGTGGTAAAATGAATCCAGCTCGCCATGTGGTGATACACTAAATGGCAAATCCGAGTGGATGGCATGAACTCAAAACAAACTCGTTGAGCATTGGAATCGGAAAACAATATACAGCGAATGGGTTAGAGAAATCTACCTTTTTGAAGTGGTTCAGCGTGTCCTGGCTCTTCTCGCACATTTCCGTGATGAGGGTGACGCCGGTGATTAGGATACCTAGGAAACGATGGAAAAAGCATAGAATGTGTATTGGACTAATGTGTTTATAGGAATGCTTAATGGGGAAACGATAGATAATCACATATTAATGTAAACGTATTCTAAACAATAATGTATGAGTGACACAGATGAATGTCGTTTTTCCGATGAAAGATATGAGAATGGGATTTTATGTTTAACAATATATGTATTGAACCATGCACTTCTTCTTTGAAAAAAATATTCGTAATTTTATAACAATTCTGTGTAAGAACCTTACAAAATCTGTATAAAAACTCGGCATATACAAATTTACTACATTTCAATACAATCATTGTATTAATTTAATACGACATATGAACCGGTGCCAGCGAAAGTGGTACATGTTACATTGAGTAAATTTTTCAGGAGACGCATTTTCCCAAAAACATCGAATAATAAATTCATATTTTCAATTTTTTGCAACTAAACTGTACCAACATGTTATGACTGATGTGCCTGAAGATAGTAGTGAAAAATAAGCGAATTTTATGACAAATTTCAAGTTTATTAGAACAAATTGCACATGTACCACTATTAATGGGAACAAAAGGAAACAGAAACCGAAAAACGTTGACAGTAAAAGTGGTACATGTACATTTTTAAAATCATTCTAAACGGCAGTAAACTATTTTAAAATTCAAAATAGGATTAAAATCTGTTGTGAAAACAGTCATGTTGCTGAATTTTCTTTTAAATAAGCTGATTTTAGTGAGTGGAACTGTACATGTACCACTTTTTCTGGCAACGAAATGGCCATTGTGATATATACCAGAAAATAAAATGTGCATATCTCGAGATTTAGTTGCCAAAAATCACTTTTTCGTTATTCCCTTACTAGATCTTTGCAAATAGAATCCGTTGGTGTCTAAAATTGACAAAAATGGTTTATGTACCACTTTCGCTGGCACCGGTTCAATGTATAAGAAGCTTACATTGTACTAGAACCTTGTATCCTTCTGTATATGACAATACATATATTCTTTCTTAATGCGATGGGTATCGGCAGGCTATTGCGCTTCGTACACCCTTCTAAAGTAATAATTGCATCTTTAGGTTCAATTTCAACTAGCTGCATCGTAAATTCTCGAGTGAGCACACACGATTACGGAGGAGTTCTGGCAAAACAATGAAGTTTATATCCTTGATTTTTTAGCCTGTTTCGACTGATCCCTGCCGGGAATACCATCAGTAACCCTATGCGTGCCCGAGCAAAGTCTGAAAACATAATGAGAGCATATAGAAAACACATTTTGATTTTGATATCAAACTGAAATCATAATTTGTTTTCAAATATGAATCATCTTGATTGATTACATATTTTGATGTCATTTTGCTGTAGATTTCTAAATTGTTTGATCTGACATCAAACTGTGTACTTATTTTATCATCGGAACCAATATCAAATTCAGTTTTCGATTTGCTCTCATCGATAGCAGGAATAGTTTTTGATTTGATGTCACAGTAAGATTTTTCTGGTATACATTTATCGTTTTGTTTCGCTATACAATTATTCGTTTTGCTCTCAAGCTTTGCTCGGGTGTATAATTATGTTTAAGGGGTCGTACACTTATTACGTAAGCAATTTTTCTGGGTTTTTCGACCCCCCTTCCCCCCATGTAAGATTTTTTTCATACAAATGGTTTTTTATTTATATTTATATTTTTATTAATATGTGTACGGCCCCTAACATTGCTACACAAAGACAAACTATTCTTACAATTTTGCATAAAATACATATACCGTTAAACCGTGACACCAGCAGAGAAATTCGGAGACGCATAGTGGCTGGAAATCGTACGTACTTTGGACTCCGCAAGACGCTCCGATCGAATAGAGTTCGCCGCCGTACCAAACTGACAATCTACAAAACGCTAATTAGACCGGTAGTCCTCTACGGACACGAGACCTGGACGATGCTCGTGGAGGACCAACGCGCACTTGGAGTTTTCGAAAGGAAAGTGCTGCGTACCATCTATGGTGGGGTGCAGATGGCGGACGGTACGTGGAGGAGGCGAATGAACCACGAATTGCATCAGCTGTTGGGAGAACCATCCATCGTTCACATCGCGAAAATCGGACGACTGCGATGGGCCGGGCACGTAGCCAGAATGTCGGACAGTAACTCGGTGAAAATGGTTCTCGACAACGATCCGACGGGCACAAGAAGGCGAGGTGCGCAGCGGGCAAGGTGGATCGATCAGGTGGAAGATGACTTGCGGACCGTCCGTAGACTGCGTGGTTGGCGACGTGTAGCCATGGACCGAGCCGAATGGAGAAGACTCTTATATACCGCACAGGCCACTTCGGCCTTAGTCTGATTAAATAAATAATAACATATACCGTTATTGGGGGTAATAGTCTGCACGTAGTTAAAACAGTGACCCATTCTCACTCCCATTTGACCCATTGTCGCCCGACGACAGCACAGATCATAATAAGACATCAACGGTAAAATCTTTCTCGAATGAATTGAGGTTGAAGAGCCCCTATTAATTCGACTATTTTTAGGTAATAAAATAGAACAATGCTATAAACTATTTTATAACTGCAGATAAATAATAAAAATATTACGAACTTATCAAGACATCAATTTAAACGACAATTTCACGCATCGCTTGATATGATGGATGCTGGTTATACTTTTGCTTCTTTTTTCACCAGCGCGAAATCGCATCAAGCCTTTACGAGGTAATACCCTATCCTATAAAATAGCAATTCGATAAGAAAACAACGTATCTACTCTGCCCGTAATGACTCAAGCGCAAGCCTCTACTTCAAGGAGGTCCAACACGTTTTAACGACCATACCCCCCGCGCTTGATGAAGTCGTCTACTTACAAGTGCTAAGTTGTCGACGTCGTCACCATTTCTTCTGTATTCATTGCTGCAGGCTCAAATTGGATCTAATTTATTCATAAGGACAAGCAGCATAGAAGATCCCAAGCAGAAGAAATGCGAGTGTGTTCGTGAATTAATTTGCAGTCAATGCAAATAATCATTATGCTTCTCGAGGTGGAGGCAGACTCCACTTATATGGCCGGCGGCGCGCGGCGTAGACCAGCTGGCAGCTGTAGAAGCCAAACAGGCAGTATGGATCGTGCGGGTTCCGCTACGAAACGTTTGACAGCGATGACGGGCGGCAACCACTAGGTAGGTACTTCGCAAGTGTTATCTTTCTGCTGAGTTGGACGCGTTTTTGTCATTTACGGTAGATAGCCAGCTGCGTTGTCTGTATTTCGATTCGTGGGGGCGTTCGGTGTGTTATCTCACACAAAGTAGCAATGAGAATAACCCGTTTTATGGCCATGCAATTGCTGTTTACTAACGGGTTGTGGTAAATAAATCGAGCGTGGCATGTGAGGGAAATGATCTCAAATGACGCTATATGAACTGTATTGCAATTCGATTGATTCAAGCATCAGTTTTTACTATTGATTCTTATCAAGTTAACTGCCAAACATGAAAGACGATTGTGATTGCTATGAGTATGACGGTTTTAAAGCTATTGTTATCCGAGATTTTTTTTATTATGATATTTCCATAATAAAAGACACTTTGACCGCTTAAAAAAAAAACTTTAAAAAATTGTGATTAATTGTTAAATATATTATTGACATTTTCTTCTTAGGATATCCGGTAGAAAATCATGCATATTTGACCATAACCTACTGCAGATGAGTTATATGACACGCGTATCACTTTAAAGGTGGCTCGGGCACATTAGGGTAAAATGTCCTATCGTTGTGGTATGCCCTAATGTTGCGGTAGTGTTAAAGTAGTCTATTCTGGAAATAGTACCATTGAAAACAATTGTGGGTACGCTAAAACTCTTCGGATTAACGACTAGAACAGCTTTTGTTTGACAAAATTCCGTTCAAAATGATGAAAAATCAACATTTTTCGTTAAAAATTTGAATCCTTTGAGCCTATTATTGCGGTAGTGCTAAGGTCCTATTGTTGCGGTATCTCTCCCCATAAGAATTACATGCAATACCGCAACAATAGGACTGACCTTCAAAAAATATCGCAACGATAGGCAACTGCGTCCTATTATTGCGGTAGTTTGTTTTTATTGTGATAAAAACAAAACAGCATAAGTACAGCACAATTGACGTAATATTTACAAAACTATAGTTAACGAGCATCCTATTCAACTACTACAATGTGGAAATCGACCAACAGGTAATTTTTGAAGAATTTTTGTAATCAATTTTGTTTTGACACGGTGCTTAACCCCTCCATAATAGGTCGTTTTACCCTACTTATTGTTGATCTGGAAGCTAATGGAATTATGGCACTTGTTTTGACTAAGACAACACGACTTCCTTGTTTATTTTTTACCCCTAGTAGAAGAAGAAAAATGTAATATTTCATATAATTCTGAATGTCACTTATTAATGTAGCACTGACATCGCGTCTAACCACCTCCTTCTAATGGGCGAGATACAAGTACGCATTGGGCGGGTTCCAGCTGTGAAGAGATCGTTCGTTTAAGAATTTGGAACTCAAGCAGCGGATGTTCCGGAAGGTGGCAGTGTAGAAGACTTAGAAGAGCAGTGGAAGGCCATCAAGAATTCTTTTATCGTAACAAGCGAGTGAGCTGCGCACTCAGCGGAAAGAATGGATTGAAGATTGGGCGTAGAGGTCGCGATGGAGCGGACAAGAACCAAAGCAGCCAAATAAGAGTTCCGTAAACGGGGCTTTGGAGAAGAAAGTTGAATGCTGCTACAGATGGGACAAGCGAGGGTGGGTGGAACCCCCTGGCCGACGAAGGAAAAAGCGCCGCCTGATTAGAACAAGAAGGAATCTGATGATACCACAGACGCGACGGGTCAGTTACTCACCGAATCAACTGAAATGTTGATTCGAGCACTTGCAGCAATCTCTTCAAGTTTCGACGCTCGACCAACTATCATCATCTCGACATGAGCCGCCAAAGATGCGACACATTAGCCTCGTCAACTCCGATGCCACATCATTACAGGATTGAAGTATCCATCCGAAGCATAATATACAGGAAAAAAAGGACGAAAGGGACAAAACGTCAAAAGGGATAAAACGTGTTATATCGACATTGTTGCTTCATAAGGGCGAAAGCCGCAAACGTAAACATTGACTTCTTCAGCTGATTTCAGAAAGATTAGAGACTTCTGGTGGTATTTTCCACCTCCATTCGATAAAAGTCGCGATGCGCCACCAGTTCCAAGTGGTTATTGCCTGAGAACGGTCTTAGTAGGTGAGGAATTTGCAGGAAAAGGCATCGTTTGCGACATTCGCCCTTATGAAACAACTGTGTCGATATTACCAATCCACTCATTTCGACGAATTGAGGTTATGTCTCTGTGTGAGTGTATGTCTATGTGTGTAAGTGCGTATATACGAATCGGATACATGGGAAGATGAACACGACTCTCCGACGACAGCAGGCAAGATTCCACCTGGAAGATCATGTGTGGACCATTGTTTCACGCTCCGTATCATCCTAGAGCAGGTCAAAGGAGAGGTCCTCTATTTGGTATTCATTAAGCATTATGAGAACACAATTCGTACTTGCTACTCCGTGATTGACTAGAACTTGCGAAATTGTACTAGCTACCCATTCTCAATGTACACGTTTCGGGAGTCCACGGCCACATCCTTACGGTTATACAGGAAGGGAAGGATTGTTAATCCTTCTCTCTAGTAAGAGACATCTCCACGATTGTCTTGGGATAGGATATCGTTTTAGTTACAAAGTATAATATATCTGGATTCACTTCGGTAAGTGATGCGATCTATGGAATGAGAAATAACACTAATTCGCTGTCTTGCCAGGAGAAAAAACCCAAATAAATCCATCTAGCGTTGGTGGTGCCTTTCCCGCACATTAAAAAAATAAGAAAAACACATAAGAGAGGTCGAAATAGCACTTTAGGGGGATATATTTTACTTTTTACATCAATTCATATCCATTTGAATGTCATTTGAATGCATTGCTGCAATCCTTGAAAAAAAAATTTATTTTTCGCTTTGAAATTTTTTTTCCCTTGGCAAAAAACAATGTTTTTTTAATAACTTTGAAACGCAATGACCGATCGGGCCAATTTTCAATAGGAAACAACTAGACCGTCGATTGTAACTTGGTGCTAGCAAATCGGATAATGCTAAGTACAAAAGGTGTGTTTCACATATTTGTACACACACACACATACATACACACATACATACATCAACTCCATTCGTCGAGCTGAGTCGATTGGTATATAACACTATGGGTCTCCGAGCCTTCTATCAAAAGTTCGGTTTTGGAGTGATCCTATAGCCTTTACGTATAAAGCTTGATCCACTTAAAATTTGGCCGCACGAAATTAGACATTTCTTTGCCGAAAAAGTACATGAAAAGGTGGTTCAGGTTTTATTATACAGGAAATTTAAAAAAATTTGAAGGAAAAAATATAGAAAAAAGATTAATTGGCATTTCGGATGAATTCTCGGACTTTTCTCTCAATACCACTCGTTATTTTTTGCACAGTAGAACGGTCAACTTGAGGTGATTATACAATCAAGCCATGTGGTGAATTTCAAATTCACCACACGGTTTTCTACTCCTATTATCAAAAGTTCAAATCTGGCGTAATAATTTTCGTACAATGCTGAAATTAAAGTCGATTGTTCAGCACAAGTAAGCAAACGATCTACGGATGTTTCATCCCCATGGGCATTGTGGTTTTCTCAATTCGTGTTCTTGAAAAATCACAAGAAAAGGCACGTGGTTTCCAAGATGGCCGATTTGTGGCTTTGTTGTATAACCACCTTAATTTGCCATTTTTTCACACCATTTCTCCATATAAGATGGTTTTCTGATTGTTTTGCACCATTTCTCAAGTTTCCCTATGATAATTGCCTAATATTTTTCGTTGGAACAAAAATTTGGGCATTTTGGTGGGTTGATAGTTTTTTCAATAACGTCATTATCATTCGGTTCATACCATTCCATTACATCCCGTCTGTAATGGCAGCTTGTTAAGTCAGGCCAAAGCAACACCGGACAGTCGTATAATTTAACGGATGGCAAAAATCGCTTCTGAAGACACTCCTCCTTGTATATTTGCCCATTTATGGTCGCTCCAGTGATGAAAACTTTAGTTTTCTTTCCACAACTGCAGATGCTTTGACATACCATTAATTTGTGAGCAATCTTGCCTGCATATACATATTTGAATTTTCCTTGGGCATTACCCTTCCTTTGGCAAGGTAAATCTTGTGTCCCGGGAATTGAAAGTCAATTTTAATATTAATTTCATTGTCCATCAAAATACATCAATTGTATTTCGTCAGAACTTGCTCGACCAGCATTCTAGCGCGATGATTGGCAACTAGGTTCTGTTTCAGGGTCCTGTTGGAACGTTTCAGACATCATACGACTTGAAACCTTCGCGCCGACAGATTATTTGAGCTGTGCTGTACGGCGCAGAGAACCTTTTCGCTAAATTACGCAAGGAAATCCAAAAATGGCTCTGCAGACTTTCATTTGTAGTTTCTGGTCGTATGTTCCGTTTCTACGATTGTTTTGTTCTACGCGATCCAGCAATAGTGTTTCCCGAAAACGTTTGACAGTTTTTACAGTCAATTTCGCTAATTTTAGATACTTTGAAATCATTCCTCCTGACAATATTGAATTTCCAACGCTAGTGTGCAAAATTTTTTCCCATCTCTCACGTTCCATTTTCGATAACTTTTGAACGTGATCATCAATACTGATGAAACTTTCACCATAAATCAAACAAACCTTCCGCAACGATGTGATGTATTTTACTTCTCGGTACGGCCACCAGAGGCGCTGCAGTAATTGGAAAGAAACGGCCAAATACTAACTTATGGGAATCGTGATACGGATTCACTTTTTAAAAAAGACTTAGTAACTCTAAAACACTTTTATTAATAATACTAACACAATACAGCACCACCGGTGATTGTCCAAAGCTGCCAAAGGAAAGAGAACGCGCCACGCGTTCGCGGGTTATTTATAATGTACAAACTGCTGATCTAGCAGTTTGGGTCGTCCACGTTGTCTGACTGCAATTGGTGCACCTGAGTGGCACCTTTTAGTTTGAAAGCCGTCCTCGGCTTTCTTCTATTGCTGTGGGATAAGTGGTATATCTCTTGACTCAGGACATCCATCAGTTGCTAGGCTGAAATTGATATGAATATCTTCTTTTGTGTTAAGTGTGAGATGTTTTCTCCAACTAAATATTTTAAAGATGATGGCTATGATCAGGCCCAGGATACATATGATTATAACTGTTGTTGATAATGAGGTTAACCATCCAAACATATGTAGTTTCCAATGCAGATTGTTCGTAGTTAAGTTGAGATGATCTATCTGGTTTCTGTGTTCTAAATGCATCTCTTGCAGATGCTGTAACGGGATATTGTTTATCAGTATAGTTGGACTGACCTTAATTCCTGTGGTAGGGATGAATGGTTGAATTTCCATGTCGGAGTTAGCATACTCCTCGTCGTCCAGCTTCACAGTACAATTGGAGTATTGTATGAGGAATGACCCATTGAGTAATCGTTCGGATGAACAATTTGATGAAAGTGTAATGTTGGATCCTGTAACCATGATGTTGCCTTCTGTGATTTTACGAATAGTTTTAGCTTCGTAAATTCGTTCCATAGGACATTTGGCTGTGTGTTGTCCTGAAACTAATTGTTGAATGCACTCCGTAGGCGGTTCCAAGTTGCTGGAGGAACATATAGAGAGATCTTTCATCTTTGGACACGGGTTTTTTGACATAAATACGTTCTGTCCTTCAATATAAAATTGTGCCGTGAGATGAATTCGTAAATTATTGGCAATTACGGGTTCAATCAAACCAATTTTGTATTGCACATCCTTGATTTTTGGTATTTTGAGTATATACATGAACATCTCGTTGTTATATACTGCGTACGCGCTAGCAATGTTCAACATATCGTCGACCGAGTTCAATCGAAAACCGTTATCGTTGAGGGTATGGCGAATAACCGAAAGTTCTTCAGGGTGGATGATGCGGCTGCTCGGGATGCTTCGTCCGGCTAGTGTTATAGATTCTTCAATTATCTCTAAATAGTATAATAATTCATCAATCTGAAATATGAAATTCAAAGAGTCTAAACTATCGAATGTTACTTTTTCCAAATTCTGCTCGTTATCTAACAGTGAATTGAAAGTTTTTGTCAAGTTTCTCATACGTTTCTCAAACAAGTGATTTATCTGAATTTGTTTATTATTTTCATCTACCAAGGAGTTTAGAGAAGAGTTTATGACTTTAAGATCGTCGGCGTCTGGACTTCCAGAAATGTATTTCCACGCTCTACCTAATGATTCCCATCGTTTGATTCGCTGTGGCCTAATTCTATTGAACAACAGATAATTTCTGCCTATTTTCTCCTGATAGATAACTCGAAAAGGTCTGATTAAGCTTTCCGGTTTGGGCTACATTATTGTACACATCTATTGTCGATTCAATGGTGGTAAGGTTTATCGGATGCATTATTCTGAAAAAGCTGTTACTGATCCTAGCTTCTCCTAAGGGAATCATTATGATTGGATTTTGTTTTACATCGTGTAGTCTTAAATCCGTTAGAGTCGTCTGCGTCAGTATACCGAGCCATAATCTGTAAGGAAGTCGGAAAGCAAGTTTTAGTCAGTTTGTTACTTCTTTGTATCTTTTTTATGAATTTTGATTCCTGTTGCGTCTATAATTGTTTTTTCGTTTTGTTCTTTGATATCTACTAGTCTATATCGGTTGCTAAAAGGAGAGGCTTTTCCTTCGTCTTAACTAAAACCGTATCGTCTTCAATATCCTCATAGTCTTTGTCCTGTATTTTAATTTTGGAATTATGTTTGTTAGCCTCAAATACAATATTGTCTCTTGCTGTCATAATAATAGTGCGTTGTTTTGTTAAGTTAATGTCCTGTAAGTCTAATGACGTCGAGTTTCCAAATACTATCTGTCTCGGTGCTAAATTCGTCGTGGCATGTTTTGTGTCGTTGTAAAGGGCAGTCGTCATGGACAGTCCTTGGTAAAGTGAAAGTTGGTCGAATTTCCTGCGGTTGGCCATATACATTTCTAAAAGTGTATTATGGAACCTCTCGATGGTGCCATTACTGTTGCTACTACTAGCGTAGTGAACGGCAACACCATGGGTTTCTAGAAATTCCTTAAAATTTTGACTGCGGAAATAAGTGGCATGAGCGTTTCGATGATTTCTTCTGAAGTTTCGTGAAGGATTTTGTAAATTTGCGCAAATTTGGAAAAGGAGTCTATAATTGTTAGAAACTTTTCGTTTTCTTTCACGTAGACGTCCATGAATAGACTTTCTAAAGGTTTTTCATAGATTCTACGTGTGATTGGAATTTTAAAGGGATGACGCTCATATTTAGCGTATTTACAATCCCAGCAATTTTTTACAAAGGTCCTAACAATTGAAGACATGTTTGGGAAGTAGACTGATTGACGAATCTCTTCATATGTGAGTTTCCAACTTCTATGATTAAAGTTGTGACTCTTACGAACAAATTCGTCTTGGTCTTTTTTAGAAATTAGATCTGGTAGCTTAAGATTGCAGAATTGTACTCGCATTCCCTTGAAATGTTTATCTAGAATTTTAGAGCACAATTTTGCAATATTAGGTGGGGCAAAGATTCCATTTGTTATTTTTGGAGATTAATGAGCTTTAAGAATATTCAATAGTTGTTCTTCGGTATATTCCTCCTGGTGGAATACGTGTCTACTATAACCTGAAAAGATAAAATATAGGATCCCGTATATAGGATCGTTTTCATGTACTTCGTTTTCTAAAATGGTTTGTAAATTTATTTCAGATTCATCCACGCGAGGTATTCGAGATAATCCATCGGCTACCACGTTTTGTTTTCCTTTCTTGTAAACCAATTGGAAATCGAATTGCTCCAGATATAACCGTTGACGAGTTACTCGTCCTGTTGCATCTGTTAATTTAATTTCCTTCGTTAATGGCTCATGGTCCGTGTAAATAGTAAAACTTCTACCATACAAATATAATCGAAATTTCTTTGCAGCGAAATAGATAGCTAAAAGTTCTTTCGCAGTTGCGGAATACTTTTCCTCTGCTTTTGTCAGTGTTCGCGAAAGGTACGCAATTGGTCTTTCGTGTCCATCTACCATTTGCGTCAATACTGCGCCGATAGCATAGTTTGATGCGTCGGTAGTTAGTATGAACGGTTCGTTAAAGTCTGGATAACTCAAGAGTAGTGTTGTACTCATGATATCCTTTAACTTAGCGAAGGCAGATTCATATTCAGGATTGGTAGTAATTGATTTATTCTTGCCACGAAGTTGGCTAGTCATTGGTTTTGCAATTTTTGCAAATCCTGGTACAAATCTTCTGTAGTAGGAGATTGTTCCGAGAAACGACTTTAGTTCTTTTGATGTTTTCGGTAAAGGCCAATTTTAATTGCCTCAACTTTCTTTGGGTTCGGTTTCACCCCGTCTGTAGAGACGACGTGTCCAAGGAATTCTACTTCCTTACGAAGAAATTCAGACTTATCGCATTGTACCTTAAGGTTAGCATCTTTAAGGGTTTGTAAGATTTTCTGAATGTCCTTCATATGCTCATCTAAAGAAGTTGAAAAGATAATGATGTCGTCCATATAGACGAAACATCTTATCCCCAGATGTTTTCGTAGAACAGCATCCATTAAACGTTGGAATGTCGCGGGCGCATTCTTCAACCCGAACGGCATTCTCAAAAACTCGTATTTTCCATTGTCGACATTGAATGCCGTCTTTGGAATATCGTTCGGCTCCACCTCTACCTGGTGAAAACCACTGGCTAAATCGAGTAAAGAAAAGTATTGTGCTTTTCCGAGACGATCCAAAATCTCGCTGATCTCGGGTATAGGATATCTATCTGCTGGCGTTAATTTATTCAGTTTCCTATAATCTACAACTACGCGATATTTCTTTATACCTGAATTATCCGTTTTCTTTGGGACCACCCAGATCGGGGAAGTCCATGGAGAAGAGGATTCTCTTATGATTCCAGTCTCCAACATTTTCTGAATTTGCTCACTTACTTTTCCCGTAGATGGTATGGGTACTTGTAAGTTCGTTGGTGAATGGGGTTACTTTCACCGGTTTCTATTTTGTGCTTTACTTGATGGGTGAAATCCAATTTCTGTCCATCATGGAAGAAAACACTCTTGAAGGGCCGAAGAGTTTTGGCTAATAATTTAACCTCTTCTTTATTCAAATGTTCTGCAGGGAAGTTAAGCTGCGGAACAGTTTCATGCTGGTTGAGAAAGAAACGTTCATTCTCAAAAGGTTTTAATCTCTCCAGTTTGGCTTGCCTAGTAGTAAACAAGTGTA
The DNA here is from genome assembly GCF_024139115.2 of Armigeres subalbatus. Taxonomy (NCBI): domain Eukaryota; kingdom Metazoa; phylum Arthropoda; class Insecta; order Diptera; family Culicidae; genus Armigeres; species Armigeres subalbatus. The sequence goes on along the minus strand of NC_085140.1, from coordinate 436,650,228 downwards.
CAGTGGCACGATTATTTCTAGCCGCATAAAGGCCAGGTCGTAATGTGACACCTGTCGTCAAATTAATTTCTTCCTCAATGAGAAATGCCCCGTCTGCAGTAGTCGGTATCTCTATGAGGGTTTCCGTTTGTTCCTGAAAGTTCATGGAACTTGGATAGTATTTATCTAAAGGATATTTTATATTTCCAATCGAAAGTTCATGGCTACCGGTATCGATTTTGGCATTCATAGTAGCCAAATTTTCATATCCGATAAGACCGTCGAAAAGTTATGGAATTGGAATACGTGGTACGGTAGAGTTTTATCAAAGCTTCTAGGAAACATATTGACATGCAATACTTTATCAATAACAAATGTACCATTTTGATTAGTCACTATTGCGGGTCGATTGGTTTCCTGGCACTTTAACACATGCTCCGGATTAATGTACGATTTATTCGCTCCAGTGTCTATCAAGAAATTCAATATCCCTTTATTAGACTTATAGCGAATAAACGGTATAAAATTGTTTACGTTGTTTGGAGATCGTCTTCCTCTAAGTGAAAATTTGACACGTTGGGTTGCATCGTTCTACCTTGCACATTGTCATCCTCATCGTCATCGTCGTCGTCATCGTTATCTACGTCTACTTCGTTCGCGTGGAACTCTGATTTAAATTGTTGTTTTGCATCGGATTCCTATATGGGGGTTTCGAATTTGTATGCTGCTTAGGGGAGCTACTCGAGGGGCCGTTGCTTTTGTTGGGAAATTTGTTGAATTGAGATTTCGCGGGTCTAGATCTAATTTCCGCGTTCTGGTTTATACACACTGACTCGTATGCATCTTCTAAGGTTTTAGGCTTGGATAATCTAATGATAGCGGATAAAGGTTCTCCGATATTGTCAAGATATCGAGTAACGGTTAGTATATCTATGATTTCCTTTCCTGTGATGGGATTGGAATTCAAGTTAGATTTAAGTCTTGTGTTAATCTCCTTGCATTCGTTAAAGAATTTCAGGTGACTTTTATCACTTTTCTTAATGTTAAACAGTGTCGACACATTTGTCGCAAAAGTCAAATCGATCACCGTATTGTTCTAACAGGATCTGTTTGATACCAACAATGGTATCAGGATCGCCATTTGCGCATACAATCGCGCGAGCGTCTCCTCTTATTTTATTTTTGATCGCTCTAATATACATAGATCATAGTGAATCAGGCTAGCCGTTGGCCCAAGTTATTTTGAAGAATTCATATAGCTCAACTACTTCCCGTAGCCAGCTTGAAAGTTCTTTCTTACTACCGGAAAACTCCGATAGGTTCTTGATGGGATCGGGGATAGTAAATTTACTACTGTTCCCCGATGTCATCAATGCCTTAAGCTGCTCAATTTCAGCCTTCAGCACCTCAATCTCTGACTGCCTGGTCTCTGGCATTGTTTTAGTGAATTATTTTATAAAAGATAATAAAAATGAGTTACTCACGTAAATGATATCCACATCCGAGGGGTTTGATGATCACGTTGTTGCAGGTTCGCGTGCGACGGGATTTTTACCACTTTTTAAACACCTCACGATCCCACTTCTGACACCACTTATGGGAATCGTGATACGGATTCACTTTTTAAAAAAAGACTTAGTAACTCTAAAACACTTTTATTAATAATACTAACACAATACAGCACCACCGGTGATTGTCCAAAGCTGCCAAAGGAAAGAGAACGCGCCACGCGTTCGCGGGTTATTTATAATGTACAAACTGCTGATCTAGCAGTTTGGGTCGTCCACGTTGTCTGACTGCAATTGGTGCACCTGAGTGGCACGATGTTCCGATGTTTCCATAACGCTAAGTGGATCGAGCTTTACTTTGTATACGAGAAAGGCAAAAAGTTAAACCATGCAAACCATGAAAACTGACGAGAATCGCGTTTTGGACGACCGAACGGACGGGCAGCACTCTGTACTTACTTTCCCAATAGCTACTGCAAACTATTGAAAATTGCGCTTGTTTCGACCGGAGCAAAGCGCTATACAATACATGCGCAGCCCTTTACTTGGCATTCATTGACTACGGAAACTGAACGACCTGGCCGAAAGTTCCTCTACGACGGGTCCCATCATTAACGTCAACAAAAACAAATCAATGAATGTCAACACGAACAACCCCTCCTGGAGTGGAGCGATCGGCTGCTATTGCGAGTTCATGAAACCTACGAAATGCGAATCGTCTCACTCCATACGGTAAGGTATGAATCAATACAAGGTAATAAGAGTAAATACTCGATACTTTGGTCCGATACCAAGTGCCTAACGAATCGATACTTGTATATCTTATACCAAGTAAGTATCGAATTGAAGTAGTTGCATCAATTAAGTACGCCATTCAAAAATATTAATGCTAATAAATTAAAATAGTAACATTTGTTTTTTCTTCTAATAATCTTTAGAATTTGATCATTTAAATCAAATAAATACTATCAAGTATCAGTACTGATAGAACCATACTCAAATCTCAATCATCGGGGCTTCATACGCGAGCCAACTCGAATAGGATTCTGAAGGTAGAGCATGGCGCTCGAAACTTCCGTGCAGAATCGCATCGTTTCATTCATTCGCCTAAAATGATTTTGCTTTGTTTACATATGGACTTATTATCCATTGTTTCAAGTCAGCGGTTCCCAACCTGTAGTTCATCAGGCCTGGTAGCGAATCACTTTTAGTGATTTGGTCACTTTTTTCGGGTCAGTCACTAAAAGTCACTTTTTCTCGGAAGAAGTCGCTATTTTCAATTGTTTTGAAACAATTGACTAGATTTCGTTAGAAGAATTATCGCGGAATAAAAAAAATGTTAAAAAATTCATGACGGAATTAGCAAAAATTACCACTTTAGGTCCGATGTCCACGTAGCGTCTTTTCAACGCTGCACACGGCGTTAAAAGGACGCAGATGTGCATCGGGAAAAAGCGGTAACGCAGCGTCACCGCACCGATGCACACCTGCGTTTTTTCAACGCCACGTGCACGCAGCGTTGAAAAAACGCTACGTGGGCATCGGCCCTTAAGGGCGGACGTAGCGGTTTTTTACGCTGCGTGCACGCCAAGCTCACGCAAGGTACCCAGCATCAAATGGAGTAATGCACACGTAAACGTGTGCACGACTACATTTGATGCTGGGTACCTTGCGTGAACGCGGTGTGTACGTAGCTTGAAAAAACGCTACGTGGGCATCGGCCCTAATACTTTTTGGCCCGAAAGCTGTTCGCAATTTCTTAGTGACTTCAAATTAGCCCTGAATCTCAGTGTTGTTATTAGATTTTTAACAGGGATTGATTGAAGGGGTTTTGTGTCACAGTGTTGCAACTGGCTATATAGTGGATGCAAGCAGGATGGGCATAGGGGATTGTGATTCTAAATATATTCACAATGCTAATTTCAGGCCCAGCTTATTTTAAACCCTCTTTTAAAAACTATCAAACTCTACACCTTATCAATTGAACTGTTGAGTATTCCTATTGATTTTTTCAATACAATTCTGATATTTTCATGCCATGCCATGCCAATTTTAAATACATTTCCTGTTGTTTTGTGGGAATCATTAGCGAGCGATGGCTTGATCTAATTCTCATTAGGGCATACCCAAAACTAACATGCTTTTCAATGAATGGTCTCTCGACATCTGCTCCGATAAAAACTTGAAAAATTTCCAAAATATATTCTAATGACAGTTCAGACATTCGAGGCTGCATAAACTTGGACATTCCATCAAGAAAAATCGTGAATGTTTTAAGATTTTTATTATTTTGAGTTTGACCCGCCGATTTATAGCTCAAACTTCTTGTTCAGGCTTTTCGAAATTTTGAACAAATTCTCCAGGTTTTGAAATGATTCTTGGGTTTCAGATTTATAAACTTTGTGAGTCAAATTAAATTTATGTCGAAAAATCTTCTTCTATATAATAAAAATGAGTTGAGATTTCCTTCCTGACGATTTAACTCGCGAACGGGTTGACCGATTTGCAAGATTTTTTTCCTAATCGATTCGTTTTGGGATCCGCAAGGTTTGTATATACAAAAAATTGGTGAATTTAACGAGGAAATGTAAAAAATCATTAGAATACAATTTTGGGTCAGCTGTTGAGGAAAACAAAACAAACGCACGGAAATTGATCTAGAGTGCTGTGCTGCAAATAGTTCATTGTGACATTTGCTACACCCGGGCAAAGCTGGGTTTCTTTCGCTAGTTATTTAAATAAAGTTCTATCATAAAAAGTGCCATTTTCACACACAAGCGTAGATTTTCCGAATACTTTCGAACCCATATTAAACATTATTGCACCTTATTTTGTAAGACTTGCCTCAAATTGTGTTTTTCCAGTAGTGAAAGGGGTGGAAAATACAAAAATAAATTTTAAAAAAGAATAAAATAAAACAAACTCATCAGATTTCATTTGTAATGCATTTGTCATTTAATTCCATCACTTTGTAAACATTGATCAGTGCCTCATACTTGACTCGACTTGAGAGACTAATTGAGACGTCAGTACCTTCATTACTGTTGAGGTCGAAATACGTAGATACTTGTAAAGAATAATTCTCGCTTAACTTTTCAAAGGACCTAAGTAACACTTTTTTCATGAATTAATTTGAATAGCGCAATCGAAAGCTTTCATGTTGTTCTGTTGATTGTGCTATTCAAATTAATTCATGAAAAAAATGTTACTTAGGTCCTTTTGAAAAGTTAAGCGAGAATTCATTACAAGTGAAGACATTCCACTAAATAAACAAACAATTTTCTTTCATCGGATTTGTTGAATAATGTTTTGGCAATTCATATTTTTTGCAGAATTTATTGCTCCTTCAAATTGGAATTTTCGGTCAAAAGATAGTAGAGGCAGACATAATTAACTTCATATAAAAATCAATTTTTGTCACTGCAAATGAAATTCAAAGTCACTATGTGATCACTTTTTCTGCAGTAGAAAGTCAACTCGACTTGTCGACAGCAAGTCGAGTCAAGTACGAGACACTGAAGACGGCCTTACTGTTGAGGTCGAAATACGTATCTGTCAAGATACAATTAAGTGGTGGAATTTCAATGGGATTGTACAAACTCGTCTTATGACAAGTGAAGACATTCTACTAAAAAGCTCAAAATAATTTTCTTAACTTCTTTTAAGCTTTTTGCCTTTCTCGTATACTAAGTATACGTAAAGGCTATATCATCACTCCAAAACCAAACTTTTGATAGAAGGCTCGGAGACCCATAGTGTTATATACCAATCGACTCAGTTCGACGAATTGAGGTGATGTCTGTTTGTGTGTATGTGTATGTGGCCAAAATACTATTTTCTATGCGCAAAACACGCTGAAAAGCACTCACTCATATTTTTTTTGTAGTTTTCCTGCACGAGAAAGCCACCAACACCGCTAGGTGTATTAATCAGGGTTTTTTTTCTCCTTTTATAAACAGACTCGAAAAGCTTATTTCAAGAGGCGCGTAAAACTCCTTTCAAGTGGGTCAAGCCCTCCCTTAAAGAGGCTCAGAATTCTTCTTTCAAGAGGCTAGGAACCGTACTTTCAAAAGGCACAGAAACGTCTTGAAATGGCTTGAAAGCCCCCATTCAAAAGACTCGGAAGCCTCTTTTCAAGGGGCTCGAAAACCGCCTTTCAAGACGCTCGGAAACTTCTCTTCAAGAGGCTCGGAAGGTTTTTTTCAAGAGGCGCGGAATCCTACTTGCAATAGGCTCAGAAGCCTCCTTTCAATACACTCGGAAGCCTTCAATAGTCAAAAAAGTTCTGTAACTTGTTGCGAGAAAATCGGTTAAGGATTACTATATGAAAATCTGTCTAATGTTTTTCTTATCTTTTGTGCACACACATACACACGGACAGACTGACATTTGCTCAGCTCGTCGAGCTGAGTTGATTGGTATATAACACTATGGGTCTCAAAGGCCTCTATAAAAAGTACGTTTTCGAAGTGAAATGCTAGCCTTTCGGTAAAATTTTGTTGTACGAGAAAAGCAAAAACATAGGGGATAAGGTACCCCGGGGCAAGTGAAAATACGGGGTAAGTGGGTACTATGACTGCAGATGAATCGATGAACGTTTTTGATGGTAACAATGTTCTAGGAAGATGAAGTAGAACTATCAGCGAATTCACTCGACACAAAAATATTTGGAATCAAAACCATTTAAGGCACCATACTAATGCTATTGCTTGATCATGACTTTAAACTACCGAGAAAATCTATTACTTTTGTTTTATTTCGATGGATTTCAAACTAAAAAGCCGTTTCTTAATTTATCATTGATGTGGAAAGTGAATGTTTTGAGCAATTAAATAATTGTGTGACATCGAAAACGATTTGAATATTTAAATTAAAGCCAAAATCTGCAATTTTCATTTGCCCTTGAATTTTAACATACATGGGGCAAGTGGGACATATTTGAACAACATTTCCGAAAAGCTATTTTAACTGTTTTTAGATGGTTGTGTAGTGAGAAATAACTTCGTCATTCATATATCATATGGATCTGAATCAGTTGCAGTTTGATTTCGATGTTTAAAAGTATTGTACAGTTAATTACCAAATGTGTATTTTGCATTCTGTAAATTATCTCCCGCATGAAGAAGAGCAATGGCTATAACTATGCGATATTCTTCCGTTTACAGTGCAAATAATCTATTTATTCTACAATAGGTCAACAAGATTTGTCTTGTGTATTGTTATTTTCAAACTTCGCATCAGATTCTCAGATAAATAAAGTGCGTAACACATTAATTGGAAATTTTGTTCTGTTTTAAATTAAAAACACTGCGCATCGCCTGATTAAAAACGTTTCTTCTGAAGTACTGATTTATATAATAATTTGTGTTCTAAACAGAGAAATATTTATTTATACGAAAAGTGAATAAATATTTTCTTATCCATTTGGTACATTTGGTACAAAAGTAAGCTAACGGAAAACAAGACAACAAGCCAACTAAACAGTAAATCGGCTGTTGTATTGTTTTCATATCTGCTAACACTATAATACCTTTCTTCTTGCAAAAATAAAGTCCGACATGCAACCAATCTCTATCCATGATCTGAAAATACTTATGCTCAGAAATAATATGAACAATCTATCTACATTCCTCAAAATAGTTTCGTTCAACAGTAGAAAACAGAATAGGTCCCACTTGCCCCGTTTGAAGGGGTAAGTGGGTCCTGAAGGTAAATTTATTTCTAGCTCTACCAATATTTTTGTAATTGAATAAATGGCTTCCAACACCTCTACACTGCAACAATGGAAGCATTTAATGATGTATCCGTGGTTAATATTCTTAAATACCCTGTTTCATAAGTATGCGTTAACAATTTTGCTGAACTAGCGTTTTTTTAGGTCCCACTTGCCCCGGGGTACCTTACCTCAATTAATGCAAAAGTTCGAAGGGGTACATCTCAAGAAAAAGGTTGAGAACCGCTGTTTTAAGCAAAGGAAGTTGATTCAATGCATTCATCAAAGAAGTACACGTAGTAATCATGAAATGATGCAAATCATGAGTCGAAGAATGAACGATTCTTTGGAGTCTAGAGTCTGGACCATGAGTCTGATAGGATTTAACTTGCGCTTGATTTGAATCGCTCATGACATATGGTGCCTTGAGTTTTTCTTAACATTGGCACTGCCGCTTAACACTTATTTATGGTAATTGTAATATGTTATTAGTGAAATTCACAAAAGCGAACTAAGTTTTGTTTCTTTAGATTTCGTATAATTCACTTAATATAGGAGAACATAGATGCGGAGAGAGATTGGCATCTATTGCAACATGAATTCTTTAATAACCGTTATTGATTAATAGCAACATTAATAGTGTAATTATTAAAGGTAACAATTATTTTAATTTAAAATGCCTTTTCTGCCTTTTTTCGACTGCTTTTCATATACTTTTAAGATAAGCGAATTATTGTATCGACGAACAAATAGTAATGGAAGGGGCTTAATTCCTCCACTATTCAGTGTCCCATCCAGCATAAATTATGGACAAGTACTTGTCAGTAACAAAATAATCTATTTGTATTTTTCTTCAAATACTTGATTACTCATATGATACCCTGCTCGTATCACGATACTTTTAATTCAATATTAAGTGGTATCGATACTTTTATAAGGTAACACTTTGAAGTTGAAGTATGGATACGTAGTAGTGACGTTTATATTATTTATATTATTTATTATTCCTAAATGCGAGCGGTAGAATAAGTACAATTACCAGTTGATCGTTTTGGAATATTTTATCTGGAGTTTCTTAGATTTCCAAACAAATTTCCATCGATATTCCGAAGAGTTTTAAAATTATTATGTAGATATTCACAAGAAGAAGTTTTCGTGCTAGATTATGTTAAGAACTTTAGATAGTAGATTCAAGAAGTTTTGAAAAATAACGAAGTGAGTAAGATTTGATATAAAAGCAACGAAAAATGGAAATTCAAATAATACAAGATTTCTATTAGAATAAACAAATGCATTTCAAATCACTTACCGTGGTTCTTCTCGTTCAGCAGCGATCGGGTCACGGGAAGGAAGATTTCCATCAGCTCCGGAACCCTTTTGATGATCCGAAACGCGCATAGGGCCGCTTTTTTCTTTATGTACACATTGGGCGAGCGCATCAGCTTTTCCACCTCGCCGGCCAAATCCCGAGCCATCTCGGGCGATGCAATGGCTCCCAGCGTACACAACGCCAGTCCCACCACGAACTGGGTCGTACTGTTGAGGTCACTGTGAAACGGAGGAAAAGAATAATGAAATATTGGATGATTTCAATAATCTTTTCAAAGCAAATACTAACTTTTTTAAGCAGTTGGTGATCAGCAGGTGAACATCTTGTCGTTCGTCCAGCAGCAGCATCGCCCCCAGATAGCCGATCCGTTTGTCTGTGAAGCGGGGGCTGGCGGTTAGCTTGAGGCACTCGAGCTGTCCGAAGTGCGCCGGATAGCCGAGCATGTGTATGTACAGCAGTTTGGCGATGTTCCGACATCGCCACACGGAATCCTCCTCCCGAAATGTGCCACGGATGTACGCGCATTCGCGATTCACGACCGCGCGTTCCTCTGCTGCGGTCCGGGCGGCACGGATCTGTCGGATGAGGTCACGCAGGCGGGTCGGCGTCGGGATGCGCACTGTTTTGAGAAGAGCACCAAAGTCTAATGTTACACGGTATCAGTCGGGAGTCGTCCCAGTAAAAGCTTACAAACTTCAAGAAGGGTTAGTGGCACGCATAATTTCGAACGGTTATTGGTCCCAATCAGCATCTGATCTTAATAATATTTAAAAACTCACCTCGTTCGATTGTGTCGTTGATCGCCTGTCTTATGGTGGCCATGTTGAAAGCTGGATTGAACCTGTCGAAGAAAGTTGCCGAAAAGCAAACATAAATTAATCCTCAGGTGTCGATTCTTGTCATCCAGCAGGTAATTACATTCATGTTTGATTTCTCCCCATCAATAACTTGTCAATGGAAGCCGTTGACAACGGCGAGTTTACTCATCAACAGTCTCGACTCGACTCAAACGCAAGTTGTGTCATTTGTCGCTTGGGTGCGAACTTTGTGATTACGGTGATTGCCCACTATGTCGCTATGTTCGTAGCCGCTGGCATTATAAGCATAGAAAGTCGAGCAGGAGGATAGACTTCCGGTAAACCGCGGGGTAAAACTTTGATGAGAACGATGCGATAAAAGACGACAATTGCTGCCTAAGCTAAATTAAGTAAGGCAAGCTCACTAAAGCTAGCAACTAGTCATCCAATTACGGTGGTTGGGAAAATGAGCGACAATAATTAACGCTGTCGTGTAGTAAACGATGGTACAAAAAGGCCTGCGAGCGGTTTGTCCCAAGAAAACAATATCCTTAGTGTTGAAACAGCACATGTCGGTAAAATTCCGGAAGGGTACCAAAATAGGTCAATGATGATATGCTCAACTGTGGTTGATAGACAGGCATACACAGCCGATATTTCGAATCGGGTTTCAATTGAATGAATTAAAAGCAGTGACTGGTTTCCTTCACATCGCTGCAACTGCAAACCACATGGCAATGACTTCTATGCGCGAAAAGCAGCTTATGTGAATATCCCCAAAAGTACGAACTTATTTCGCAAAATGTCAGGTTTTTCATTTTTTATAAGAATGAAAAATTACAAGACAATAATATTAACTTTAAGGTGTTATCACAATACCAATTTTGCGAGTTTATGACATTTTAATGGAAATAAGGCACGAGTGTTTCACTATCAAATACAATATCGTATTCCAAAACTTATCTTGCAGTGCATAGATTAAACAAAACTGACAGATTTCCCAAAGTGACGAATTTTCATATATCATAGCAGCTTCTCTTATTTCGGTATCTTACCAGCAAAACTTATAAAATAACTATTGAGAAATAGACTTTATATTTTTAATTATTTTTTTAAGAACGGCTACGCAGTCTTGAAGATTGAAGCAAGATGTATATCTATTGTTTAGTCTATAGACTAGAAGCAAACACAGTATTTTTCCCCTGATGAAGACACCATCCCCGTGTCGAAACGTCGGACAAATATATATCTTGTTTCAATCTTCAAGACTGCGCAGCCATTCTTAAAATTAACTTATAAAACAAGAAAAGGACAAAGGTAGGAGGAAGTAATGGGTGTGAAGAATTAAGCAATGACAAGGATCAATCAAATATAAAAAAGGAGATATGATACGATGAAAATAACAAGAAACCATTTTGGGCAAAACAAATGCATCTCTACGGTTTAGAAAATCAAAGCTACAAATATTATCGGCATAGCACCAAATTAAAATTGGAAAGTAGGGACATCCGAACCGAACTTTTCTTCGAAGTTTTATCTGTCAAACTACATGATGCGTTGTTAAGCGCATCTTTATGTGCATCCAGCGCGCTACTTTCGAAGTTGAGTAATCCCAAATCCACCAAAAATCCACCTTCGGTAGAAAATGTCGTCCCACATTGTACCTTATAGACAATATGCCATTTTATATCATCGGGTATTAAACGGTAAACATTTGAAGATTTTCATCAAATGTCGCCAGTCAACAAGTATTGATCGAAAAATAGCTGTCCATTACAGAAATCGTTCTCATTAGTCTTGGATATCAAAATTGAACAAAAGTTAGTTCCGATTTACAAGAAGAATTGCTTAAAATAGATTTGTGACAAATATAGCGTACAGAAATAGACAAAATCGCGATTTGTTTTTGTCGAATTCCGTTTAACACAAAATATTGGAACTTATCAGAGAGGTGAGGAACCACAATGCAGACCGTCCTTTATTTTTTTCCAAATATAATAGTGGCCCTGACAAGAACTGAATTATTTTTAATAATGTGCTACTTTAATCCTTATCAGCAACCACTCAATAGTTTGAATCTTGCGATAAAATTTGATTTGAGAGCTGCTTCCCCCGGCGGATGAAACCGGATGATAGACTTCATTGAAATCTCGAACGAAAATGACACGGCTATTTTTATGCACAAAGAAGATAAAACGGTGGGTCGTTATAGCCTCATTCTAACCGTGAATGTGGAAAGTCAAAGTGTGCACTAGGGCAGTTCAAATTTCAAAATGTTCGAAAATTCCAACTCCCATATGTCTATTAGCATCATTTTGATAATATAGGAGTCCTGGCAAAATTTCAGGCAATTCGGTGGCCATTTAGGGGTGGCGCGAAGTCAATTTATGTTTATATGGAAATTTGTATGGGAAAAACTTAAAATTTGTTCAAATCCCCCTACAACTCTTAAATCGTGATGAATTCAAATAAACATCCACAACCTCCATTTTTGGAATCTATTTGAGCTCAACCAGTGGGTAACTTATTAATTTTGATTTATATTTCCACTGCTACGTTGAGGCTAATTACACCATTTTAGCCATTTATCCCATATTCACACTGTCAATATAACCGTTCAATCCTCTCATAACTAATGTGTTATCCGGAGGTCTCATTTATATAGATTCCAAAAATGGAGGTTGGGGATTTTTATTTGAATTCATCACGATTTGACAGCTGTAGGGAGACTTGAATAAATTTTACGTTTTTCCCATACAAATTTCCATATAAACATAAATTGACTTCGCGCCACCCTAAATGGCCACCTAATTGCCTGAAATTTTGCCAGGACTCCTGTATTATCATAATGATGCTAATGGACATATGGGAGTTGGAATTTTCGAACATTTTGAAATTTGAACTGCCCTAGTGTGCACCCATATCCTTTACCAAAGGCACGGGGCTTAAGGTGTTCCCTCATTAGATACGAGCAAACGAGCGAGCGCGCGTCATTTTGTACGAGATTTCGTGAAAGCGGTTGAGGAATGGCTTGAGTAGCGCTCCAACAGTCTTCCCGTTTAGCGATAATTTATCGAGAGATTGACAACCGGCAGCAGCGGCACGGTTGCTACAGAAAATTCTACGTGGCGATGGCGTGGGTAGCGACATCAGTGGCGGTCATCGATGGTGGAGCCGTTGGTGGAGCGCGTCGGTGGCGTTTGCAGAACTAAGTGGTTGGGAAGCAGCTCTCAAGTCAGATTTGTATCGATGGAGATATTTTCGAAAATAAATCGGTTCTTGCCAGGACCACCATTAAATTCGGAAAAAAAAGTAAAAGGCTGTACTGGGACTATAGCAAATTCATTACCAGTGAAATTTTCTAGGTTCTGAGTTTGGTTATGTGCTATTGTGATTTCAAATGCGCATTATTGAGACGAGTAACAAGAGAGTTGATCCGGGACGAACTTTCTTTACACTACAAACAATTGTTTGGCGTGGGTCGTGGAATCATGGTGACAGTGTCGTTCCAAACGGAGACCGTCGTCATTGTCTTACAAGATTCGGACTTTGGTTTTGTTGTTATAAGTGATTTAAAATGCGCAGTTTGTCAGTTCTTCACTATGGTGGCGTCTTCATCGGTTTGGTTGGTGTTGGTAAAAAGTAAAATTTTCTTGCTAGATTCTGAGATGAATCGACGCATCCAGTTCATAGAATCAGTGCAAACTCATGCGTTGCATCGTCTCCTTTTAACACGTGCTTGGGATTCTACTACCGACGGCAACTTTGTGCCGTTGACAATCGATTATATTTTGCACTTTGACTAAAGTACATCTATCTAGGAACCGATTTAATTTTCCATCACCAACACTAAACAATACCGTCTAAGACAAATTAAGTACTCCCCATTTAATTACACCAATTAATTTTCGATATCTTTGCAGATACGTATTTCGACCAAAACTGTGTGGTCGTCTTCAGTGTCTCGTACTTGACTCGACTCGACCACTAAAAGAGCTTGATATATTTTTCCACTAAACAATACCAAAGCGAGAATATCGCGGGAAAATTTCTCTTGGTGCCGACGACATCTAAATCGTTGCAGACAAAACAAGAAAATTTCACTGAATAATTTTCCAGTTCCTAGCGGTTGCAATTTGGAAAAATTATCTCAACTTAACCTTCTTTCCAAATATAATGGTGGTCCTGAAAAGAATCAATTTATTTCCACTTATGTGCCTCACTAACAGCAACCACTCGAAGGCTATCGGCGCCATCCGATGATTCGGCGCTACGGATCACGCTAACTTTCACTTACTCAGTGACTGAGTAAAATTGTATTGCCCTCTCTTTTCTTCTCACGAAAATTTTACTCAGTTTCCGCCAAAAGCAGGACAACTCATAGCTATGAGTAGTCCCGCTTTTGATGGAAATTGAGTAAAATTTTCATGAGAAAAAAAGAGATAGCAATACAATTTTACTCAGTCTCTGAGTAAGTGAAAGTTAGAGTGATGCCTTCGATGGCCAGATCCGCCGAAGATGCTGATTGTTACACGGAAGTAAATGATGCGCTGCTGCAGTCATGACTGCCACCACCACCACCGTACCGAAAAAGGCTACCGCTACGACAGCCGTTTTTTTTGGGACCGCGTCTGGACGCCTTTGCAGGGCTGGTAGCGATAAATGCCGTTCAAAATAGTGACTTAGTGACCAACGATGACGAAAAAAGTGACCAAATAGTGACTTTCAGATGCAGAAAAAGTGACCAAATAGTGACTTTTGTATGAAGTATTAACCAGGTAGTGAGCTGAGTTGCATTTGCATTGTCACTGTGTAACTCGTAGTAGATTGGAAACTAGTGATATCATGTTTTTCTTTTGAAATCCTTATCTAGAATGCTATCAGAAATCAAGGAAAGACAAAAATTACAAAAGCATGAGGATTACTACTGCTGGTCGTGCCCATCTTCACCGTAACTAGAGAGAGGATGGAGCTTAGCAAGAGGCAACCGACTTGGCAACACCCTCATAAATATCACAAAATTGAATATTTAGGGAGGTATCTATTGGGTAAGCGAGAGGCTAGCAAAATGACCATGGTAAACCTTATTCCGTGACACACCACGTAACGGTTTTTACCCAGCGTCACGAGAGCACACTAAACCATGTTTATAAGTCTCCTTAATAAAGATAATAAAAAAAAATGTTTTTGATTGTGCTTTCGCTAATTTCTATGCAGTTAGACGTGTGAACATTTGTGTTGGCACGTTGAAAAATTAGCACGGTTCTTCGATAAAAAAGCAATTGAATGATCTAATTAATTCTAGACAGAGAATTATTTGGAATCACAAAGCTTATAAATCTTTATCAGCACAAAATGTTTCAAAAAACTTAAAGAATTCAAAATTATGCTGACATTCTTTAAAAACGATTTTTAATAATTATTAAAAACATTTTTTTTTTTTTTTGGTGCAATTTCTCAAACTTTATATATTTTACTAACAGATTTACATTTGATTTAATTGATGATAATGTTAGGTACAAATGATTTTTATTTTGAACTTTTTTTTATCAAACGGCGGTGCGAAAATAGTGACTTTAGTGACCGTTTTCCGAAAAATAGTGACTCTAGTGACTTTTGGATGCAAATAGTGACTTTTTAGTGACTAGGCTCAAAATAGTGACCAAGTCACTAAAAAGTGACTCGCTACCAGCCCTGCCTTTGTCCGCTCCCTGTGAAATCCTGAATAACCATGACGCGCGCACGCGGAACACGTTTATTTTTATACACAGGAAAACCGAAGCAGTGGATCAAAAGGCACGTACTTTACATCAATCTGATGTCCGTGTTAGGGACGCATGAACGAGATTTTTTACCGGGTAAGGAAAGAAATAAAAATTTTAAAACTTTAACATTGATAATCAATAGTATCGATAAATTTGGCGAAATTCTAGAGAGTTTCCGAATCGATTGATAAGAAAATCTCGAAAATCCAATGAAAGATAAAGACGCTATTGGCGTTTGAAATCTCTCCTAATTTCGTGACGGTCTCGAATTTGAAAATTTCCGTTTTACACCCTGTATCCGAATCTTCCTCTTTGACGTAGTTTAAGTCATTTTGTAGGATACAGAAATAATTTCAATTGTTTGTTTTGAAACTTACCATTATAGGGATGTCACTACTACGCGGATTTGGCGCGGATTTACATAACGATTTTTGGATTTAGTTTTGGGTAAAAATTTAATAAATAAAATGCTAGATGTAAGAACGTTTATTTGTTTTTTAGTTAGTTTTATGTCTATCTAGCCATCTAGCTTTCTTTTCATTAGCAAATGTTGTTGGGAACAAAACTTACGTTTGAACGCTATTGGCGATTTGGCGTTGCAAGAAAAAGAAGAAGCAGAATGTCGCTCATTCGGAAAATTGGCACGCTTGGAAATTTTTCGCAATACGTAATAGACGTATAATTTAGATTTTGAAAAAATAAATGATTTTTCGTTTTATTCAAAGTATCAAAAATTTCCAACCTCGTACTGATAACTGTTTTTGAATAAAATACTTCTAGAATTTTTGAAAAGTCTTTTAAAATATTCTCCCTTTTCCCGTGTTTATTTTTCAATTGCGCGACATTTTGCTTCTTCTTTTTCTAGCAAAGCCAAATCGCAAGTTAATATTATTTTTCGGATAAGTCCAATGGCATGCATTACCCTCTTAGGTGCCCACCAGAGAAAACGCGACGTGCGATGCGACGCGACTCACGTAAGAGAATAACAGTTATTATCAATGAACTGTCAATTTGCACTGTCGCGTCGCATCGAGTGGTCGCGTTTGCTCTGGCTTTACCCTTAAACATTATTTAAACAAATTTTATGAGGATGTCTATTGAAGGACATGAACACCCATCTTCATCTTGATTGATTCAATTGATTGTTTCAAAATCAGTTGATTATTTATTTTACGATGGAACACAGCATTATATATTATATCATGTTTGTTTAAAAAAAAATCGTCAGGAATTCCTTCATAGTGTTGAAACATTTAATATTACTTTCATAGCATTCATCTAGGACGAACAAGGATACAGCACTTGAAAATACTAAAATGTACTTTGATTTGAAGCAGATGCCTGCTTCCGCAGAAAGTCGTTAAACAAATTAGAAAATGATTCTCAAAAGTTATTTCTGGAGGATTTTTTGCGATATTTACGGATAACTCCGATGGTATTTTCAAAAGATTACTAGCAGAAAACGAAGAAACCTCCTAAAGAAATTTTCACGAGGACTCTATGAGGATACCTGGATACCTGGTTGGCTACAGCGTCGATACACCTATGCCTGGCGTATTGTAGAGCACCATAATCGTCGGTCTTGGGCGATGTTCCTCCAGTTTCCCCCAACTTTCAGGGTCATCAGGTCCGATTCCACCGCGTGCAGCCAGCTACTCTTTCTTCCGACATTCGCTCTAAGTGATCAGCCCACTGAAGTCTGCCGTATTTTATACGATTCACAATATGTTCCTCTTTGTATACTTGATACAGCTCATGATTCATGCGTCTGCGCAATACTTAATTCTCTAGTTTCCCTCCGAGTATTGTACGCAGCACTTTTTGCTCGAAAACCCCGAAAGCTCTCCGGTCGGCCTCTTTTAACGTCCATGCCATGACTCTATGTCAGTGATCTCCAAGGTGCGGCCCGCGGGCTACATGCGGCCCTCAAAGCCTTTTCCTGCGGCCCGCAAAGGATTTAAGAAGATACACTACATGTGGCCCGTTGATAAGCATTGAATGACATGAAATGAAACGCTTTTCATCATGCTCAGTTCAGGAATCTGTCAAGTCCACATCATTACGATGTTTAAGCACTATCAGAATTAATTGAATTCATTACTTCATAAATGTTACGTAGGCCAACAGCAAACAACTTTACCCCAGGCTATTAAAATAGCAACTTCGTCCATTTTTTTCGCTGATTCAAACGAACTAAATGTTGAACCTGTTGTAAAACTAATGTTGTCATATACTGCTCCAAAAAGAGGAAACTTTCAATACAAGTTAGGGTTTGGCTAAATTTAAATTTGAAACAGAAAGTTGCCATCCACCTATTAACACGACACCCGAATGGTGATAATGGCAATTTGAGTAGTTTACGTTTTAATTCTTGTTTCAAAATGTCCAACGTTGCTCGCGATTTGTGAAAAGAACCCTCGAACGATGGTTCCTAATATATTTAACAATGCCAAGAATTTCCCTTGCTTCGATTAGTTGATGAATAAAAGGTTTCTGTAATATTCAATTGATCGGAAATCCGGAAACACGGTAAATAGTGCGTAAATAGTGTTTCTATTGAAAACTACTGGCAAGTTCACCTGGCTTTGAAAACATTGTTGTCGTTATTTGACACAAGTTATGAACAAAAGTGTCTCGAAATCTAAATTTTTATTTGTTCTATGATACAGAATTGGGAGATTTCAATATTTTGCCTGTACAAATTCTATATACATAAAAATGAATTTCTGTCTGTCTGAACCTTATAGACTCGGAAACTACTGAACCGATCGGCTTGAAAATTTGTGTGCAGAGGTTTTTGGGTCCGGGGAAGGTTCTTAAAATGGTTCGAGATCCCTCCCGGCTTTGGAAAGGGGGGCTCCCATTCAAATGAAAAATCAATTTTCTCATAACACGAGAATTAATCATAGAATAAATCAATTCTAGGCGAGACTACGTTCTACGGGTCTGCTAGTAGGAAATAAAATTATCAGTTTCTTTATTCCATGCATTTTCGCGCATAAGTATTGCATATTTAAAGTCTTTGAAACGATATAATGAGATTAAAGAATAGTTACTGTTGTGCGTAGTGAACAATAATCCTTCAACGAACATTCAGAATCTTAGAATCGAACGACATATGATCATTTGGGAAAATAGATTAATATATGTTCTGCAAACTATGCTGAAAACATGTTGTTACAAACAGATTTTTCTCGTGTCAAGTCCGCAAGATTCATCGCAACAAATTTTATTGAAATGTGAAATAGATATAAAAAATCATTTTCATTGGGCTGTAAAATTTTATATGAAATGAAGAACAAATCATGCAAATGTACTGCGGCCCGCTTCAACAGTTCAAAATTACTATGCGGCCCTAGATAGTAAGCATGCTGGGGACCACTGCTCTATGTGGATCCTTGTATTAATTCCTAGTCCATAAATTTCCACAGCCTAAAAAGGATTTTTGCAGCATTAAAAATCCGAAAAAAATGGTGTAATTTCCGCGAAGATTATTTTAGCCATGACCGCAGAAATGACTATAAAAATCCGTAAGGATGCTACCTTTAATATACAAAAGAATTTCAGGACGGTAATCCGGTTATAGTGATGACACATGAATTTAAAAAGTGCTCGAAAATTGCACTGGTAGTTTTTCTCCGCAGAAGGTCACCAATCAATTTCCGCAGGAATTTTTGAAGAATTTACTTGAACTTACGACAAAATTGATATTCCGCATAATTTCCTAGGGGAGCTTTAGTAAGAATATTCGAAACAATTTCCACAGGCAATTTTGGAGCGACTTCTGTGACAGGTCCAAGAGCAGTTGGATTTCTCCAAACATTTCCAGGAAAATTTACGCAAGAATTGTCATAGGATTAACCGCAGAAATTTTTGGGATTATTCTGCTTGCGGTTGATGGTAAAATGGTTAAATGATTGTAAATTAATTTCCTCTAAAAGTGTTGTCGGAATTGCTACATAAACTCCTAGAAAAATTTATTACAAAAATTATAACACATAAATAACGGACCATTTTTGCTGGAGTTTACGCAAATCATTCCGCTGAAATTTCTAAAAATATTACTCTGAAATTTTCGAGGGAATTTACGCTTGAAACTCAGGATGCTAACTTGCAAATCAACGGAGCTTGACACAAATTATAGAAGATATAAATTCAAATGATTGTTTTACAGAAGTTTTGCATAAAAACGGAGCTGCATTGTCTAACCTTAATCTCTACGCGAGTTTGTCTTGCGATCAATAATTTGTTGTTATTACCTCAGAAGAAATTGCGGTTTTGACACATTTTTTAATTAGGCCGTTACAAATATTTAATTGACTTTTTGTCCTACTAGTCTCCGAAAGGTCAAGGGGGAGATAATAAAAAATAAATATTAAAATGAAAAAAATCAAAAAACTCCTCGGATTTGTTAAAGAATGTTTTGAAAATCCTCAAAATTATCCGAATTTTATTTTGTTGCCCCCTAAAAATATCATTTTTTTGGCAAAAAAAATCCGAGAGAGACGAAATGGATTTTAAATATTTGTATCGGCCTTATTTGCCAGGTTTATCCATTATCAATTATGATCAAATCTGGCCTAAATATTCTTTGTGTATCAATGCATCTTGTGCCGAATTTTATAAAGTTCGATCCACTGACAATCACGGAACAAAACATGTCAAAATCATCATCTCATCTAGAAAGCGGTGCCTATTAAAATATTTTTGGCTGTTCAGTTCTTGTGCACTTAGATTCAGTATTTCTAGTGGTGAATAGGGCCATCTAAAAAGGTTGTACTACTAACTGCGGTTTTCTTAGTCCTTTATTCAATTTGTTACATACATATGTAAACTTGTAGTTTTGAATCATAAGTATTATTATACAAAAAACTCAGATTAATCCATCTAGCGATGGTGATGCCTTTCTCGAGCGTTATAAAATGAAATAACAAAAACACATTAGATAGGTCAAAATAGCACTTTAGGGGTCTCCAGTAGCCTTGCGAGCAAAGGCGGAAATGGCGAATTCGATTCTCGGTCCGGTCTAGGATGTTTTCGGGTTGGAAACTTTCTCGACATAGTGGGCTTTCTGGGCATAGTGTATCAATTGTACTTGCCACACAAGATACATACTCATGCAATGGCGGGCACAGAAAAACTTTCAATTAATAACTGAGGAAATGCTAATAGAATAGTTGAAAAGCAGGCCAAGTTCCAGTTAGAATGTAGAGCCACAGAAGGAGAAGAATAAGCACTTTAGAGAATAGATTTCATTATTTCCATCATTTCTCATTTATTAGCATTCATTTCAATGCATTGCAGCAACTTCCGAAAAAAACATTTTTTTTCCGATTTGAAAATTGTTTTCCAAAGGGGGCCCTTGGCAAAAAAAACTATGTTTTGTTAATAACTCCGGAACGCAATATCCGATCGGTCTAATTTTCAGTAGGGTCTAACTAAGCCACAATATGCGTCGAATACAACTTGTTGCGAGAAAATCGTATAATGCTAAGTACAAAAAAGTTTGTCTCACATTTTGTGTATACATACACACACACATACAGACATCACCTCAATTCGTCGTACATATTGGTATATAACACTATGGGCCTCCGAGCCTTCTATAAAAAGTTCGGTTTGGAGCGATCCTATAGCCTTTACGTATATGTACCTAGTATACGAGAAAGGCAAGAATTGATATTTCACGTGTATTTGCTTACGCAAAACGGGTTTTTATTCAAACAATGCGCTTTGTTCTAATTTTGTAATGCGGCAATTAGCTGTATAATATTTGAATCCAACGAAATAAGGCTTCGTCTGATTCAGATCCTAATGATATATGAGTCTCAATTTTCATATCATGGAAAATTGAAGAAATTATAATAGATGATGATGGCTGAGAAGCGCGGAACATTGTGAATAAACATTGACAAACGGTTATCAAACTTGACGAATGTTTCTTCTACTATCTGAAAAACAGTTGCGTAATGCATAATTTATCATTCAAGCGGCGTTCGCTTTATTTCCATTAGTCTGTTACTGAATAGCAATATGACAGTTTCGAACTAGAGAACGATAGATAAAGAACTATTATTTTATAGCCGTCCACGCTGTTGGTGACAATATGCGATGCCAAGACATCAAAACAGAAATGTTCGCTTGAATAGGGTATCCGATCATAGTTTGAACCGAATTGCAATCGTTTGACGAGTCTTAGAACTCATTGAATCAAAAAAAAAATAATCTATAGTGATTCGTACCATAGTTTGAAGGTACGCAATATAATACATGTTTGGTATTATATTAGTAATTCTAGTCATGCAAAAATCACCTAAATTTCTCGTTTCCTTTTTCTTGTTATACGTGGAATGTCAACAAAGTGCTTAAGCAGGTGCATTCAGCGAAACTATCGGATAGTTCAAACTGAGGTACATTTTAGTTCGTATCATGATCAACCTTGAGAAAATATTTCAATTTATATTAAATAGTTTTATTTATTTATCAAATTGTTTTTTTGATTTTCGCTATACAATAAATCGATTCGATTATTGGTGGCAATGCCATTATTTCAATAGATATATTGATCTCTTTGCCTGAAGGCTATTGGAAATGGCACCACTACTGATGGGGTAAAGCTAGTGCAAATTCAAGATGGTTTTATTATTTTCAAGTATACCTAAATATGCTATTCATGCTGCATAAGGGAAAGTAAAAACCAAAAATATTCCAATATTTTGACTGATTGACAAATGGAGCAAGCTATGATACGCTTTGGACTAGTTCAAACCTTGATCGGATACCCTACGTAAAAGCGACTAATATCTAACGCCATGGTAGAGCTGGAAAAGACTCCCCGCTGTCTTTGGCAAAACAAAGCCAAAACAGTCACCACCGGGTATCACTCGGTTGCTCGATGGTGTGTTTGTAAACATATGAAATTTATTGTTCCCTGGAGCTTTTTCCAGTTTTATGATACCCACTGTGAACTTGGAAATGGGAGGTTTTAATCGATTTTTAGTTTGACCCAAAAAACGTTAATATCTAAAGTTCTACCACCCGTGGCTCAGAGTAGCATTTTGAAGAATATGCGTTATGAATTCCTACAAGTCGGGAAAAAGTTGCTACTCAACACATTCCAGTAACAGTTTCAGTTTGGATTCATTCTTTTTACACCATTAAATGCTGACGCAATCAGAGCAATATATCACAGTAAATATGGTTCGTGTAGCCACCACGGGGCTGACTCAGACTTTGAACGTGTCTGACGTTATGAATAACAACATCCACCGTTCATGCAGTAATATCTACTGGGAAAAACTTTCTTGGTTGGATTCAGCCACACGAATGTTGAAGGCAAGTTGTGAATTGGTTCTATTTGCCACACAATTTGCATATGTACGTACCTACATACCCACATATTTATACACATGAAGAGGAAACAGACCTTGTTGAGACCGTGCTTTCAGCATAACTGTATTAGTAACCGGCTACACGTACGTAACGATGACTCTCTTCGCGTGGAAGTTATTTGAATTCCATAATGCTGCCCGCAACGAGTGGTAATCACTTCTTGAACCCTATTTTAAGCACCGCCAACGATGCCGACGACGCCGCCGACGGGTTTTGTAGTGTACTTATTTACCCTTTCAGCGCCCACGTATTGTAAGATTATGATAAATGGCACTTTGTGGGATGCATTCAAAAGTAAAGAAAGGACGACGAACAAAAGTTATTCAAGTTCGTATATCATTCTGGTCTGTTCTGTACGTGATCTCGCCGTTTTCTTTGCATTTGGTTTTCATTTCCTTTCCTTAACTTCAAGTTTCTGGTTTTTGCAACTGCATAGATTTTAATGCATTTTAAAGGTCATTTAACTTTTGTTAAACAAAAAATGTGCTGGAGAATAGTAAAATTAGAGCAATGCAAACAGGGCATTTTCCCTCTATTTTTGACATTTTTTAAAGATAATAACAAATTCCAATTCCTGTTAGAAAGGGAATATTATTTGAAAATTGAATTCATGATAGTATGATTCAAGTTAAAAGTGGTCTAACACTTTTCTGTTTTTTTCTATACTGCCTATGATCGCATATCAGTCCCATCTTTGCTGGGTTTCCTATTCATATAAGACAAAAATATGCGATTGTGGGCAGTATAGTCTGAAGCAATTTGATAAAATATTACTCAAACACTACAAGGTTTGTTTGACAACGCATTCAAATTTATCCAATCAGTAAGACGCGACATAAAGATCCGCCTATCGCACAGCAAACCAGTTGCCAATTGAATTGTTTTTCCAGCTACAATCACCCGACTCGCCATCGGGCCAATTAGCATCGATTATCTAATTGCGTCTGTTCGAAGTCACTTGTGTCGTCCATGTGCCGTACACAAAAGTGGGTGCGTGCTGTTATATGAGAAAGAATACAGCAATCATTCAAATCAGAAGCCTCTATTGGCCAACGATTTGGAATGTGCTATTTTTACGTAGTTTTGATTAGAAATAGCGACAAAGGCAGATGCCAACTACATCCAGTGAAGTAGCCAGTGATTCATAGTTTCACAAATGTACGCAATTCACGCTGAATCGTCAAGGTACAAATTGAAGTGTCTCATGAGTGAAAAAGCTCGTTAGTCACAAGGTACGTCCATAAATTTTCAAATTGCTCCACGCGCAGCACGCCGCTCTGTGATTCCAGTCTCACTCGTCGTCGCGGTCATCAACGGCGACGGATGGCTTATTGACTTTGAGTGACACAGATGGGCACGTTTCAGTTATCCAGCCTATTCAATAGTCGCATCGACCGTGCTCAGCCAACGTCGGGTCATATATCTATGTAGTGCGCACGAGTAGGGCTCATTCATCATGCAAAAGCGTTCGGATTGAGTGAAAACAAACACCCGATTGCGGCAAACGACGGCGTCAACCATGCGGTTAAACAGCACGATTCTTGAGCCCTCCTGCTCCGATACGGACGAAGAAGA
This sequence comes from Armigeres subalbatus, assembly GCF_024139115.2. Lineage (NCBI taxonomy): Eukaryota > Metazoa > Arthropoda > Insecta > Diptera > Culicidae > Armigeres > Armigeres subalbatus. The sequence goes on along the minus strand of NC_085140.1, from coordinate 436,626,169 downwards.
GATAAAATACATTACATTCATACCTACTTGATATTGCTCACGGGTCACGAAACAAAAGAAAAGCCACTTGCTTCTCTAGGGAGGATAAATAAATACCAGAATCAGTGATAAAATGACATCAACACCACTAGAACCGGCTCTATGCTACATAAGGGAACATCCATAAATTACGTAACGCTTAGAGGGGGGAGGGGGGGTTCCCCGAAGTGTGACAACCCATACAAAAAACTCAAATGTTTCATACAAAAAGTGTGACATAGGGGGGAGGGGGGATTGAAAATGGTCGATTTTTGCGTTACGTAATTAATGGATCTTTCCTAAGGATTTGTGGGTTTGTTCACCTTTCGCCAGACTAATGCCGTAATAATTCGTCTCTGGTGGAATCTAAACTTTCCATTTCAATTAGTGCAAAGCTAGCTCGCTGTTCAATTCTGAGTATGCTTTTTCCACAGAAAGATTGTTTTATGCCGATGGTATCAGTTTTGCACGTGTGAAGGATAATATGATGAACGTAAAACATCCGATTCAACAAACAGAAACAACTCCGAAACACGAACAACCTAGGTGTGTGTATGTATCAAGAAGATATGCATTGTGATTCTGATTCTATCGCCGTGCTCGATGTGGAAAAAGTTCGTTTAGATATTGAGGCGGCGATACCCAAGCCAATGATCTTTTATTGTAGCGTGTGTGGAATCCCCTGTGTTCGATGGGATTATGCAAAAGTCGGCTTCTGATACCACGTATAGAGAGTAGAAGCATACAAGCGGGTGAATCCTTCTTAGTCATGTTGGGGATTTTGAAAGGGTTCTTCAATCAAACCGCCGGAAGGTGCCTATTCTTGTTCCGGTTGTGGCACATTGATTGGTATCTTATATAGGTTTGAGGGTAATTTGTGGAGCACACCGTTATTTGCACATTTTTGTAACCGATGACAATGCCTTGCTGGCTATAGCTGTAGACTACATGAGAGAATGTTTTTGAATCTCCATCTAACGCTTCCATATTAATGTTACCACGAAACAAATAAAAACCTAGATTAAATCCATCAAGCGTTGGTGGGGCCTTTCTAACGCACTATGAAAATAAGACAAACACATAAGAGCGGTCAAAATAACACTTGGTGAATAAATTTTACTATTTCCATCAATTCATATCTGCAGGGTTATGTCCAAGGGGTTGACAATCCCTCCCCAGGACAACTGCGAGTTGTGGTGGGTTTGACAGTGGGCTCTGCTAACTTCTATAAAAAGCTGCATGCACCGCTGGTGGCGATGAATGCCGTTCAAAATAGTGACTTTAGTGACCAACGATGACGAAAAAGTAACCAAAAGGTGACTTTCAATTGCAGAAAAAGTGACCAAATAGTGACTTTTGTATGAAGTTTTGAACTGGGTATAGAGCTACAAGTTGCATTATAATTCGGTATAATTCGTAGATTGCTAACTAGTGTGTTATTTTTGAAATCCTTACGTAGAATGTTATCAGAAACCAAGAAAAGGCAAAAACAACAACAGCATGAGGATTACTGCTACTGGCTACGCCTATCTTCATCGTAAGGAAGCAAGAGGCCAGTGGCTGCGACACTGCCATAAGTACATACCACGGATGATAATGTGACAATGGTACCTCATATAAAGTAACACACCACGAGAAGGTATCTACCCGGCCTCACGGAAACGGGTAGAGAGTTACAAGTTGTGTCACAAAATTATGTTGATAATTACAACAACATTTGTTGTTTGATATGAGCTCGAAGTTTTCTGTACAACAGCTAAAGGATGATATAAAATTATCTAATTGAGTCCTAGACGGTAAACTATTTGGACTCACAAAGCTTATAAATTTTTGGAAGGACCATTTGTTTGAAAAATATAAAGTAATTAAAATAATGCTTTACGATTTTACCTGTTTTTGTTATTCTTATTATCTTGTTATACTCAACGCATCCCCGGGCCGTGGCCAGTCTACGTTGTATCCCAATTAACAAAATTTGTTTTAAGACACCTTTGAAGTGAATTGGAAGCACAACTTGTTAAACCTAAATATAAAACTAAAATGCGTTCAACACAAAGCAAGACCATACTGAGGGTGGCTGGGTTCGATTCCCGATGCCGTTCTAGGCAAATTTCGGATTGGAAATTGTCTTGACTTCCCTGGGCATAAAAGTATCATCGTGTTAGCTTCATCTTCATGATATACGAAACCAAAAACGGTAACTTGGCTTAGAAACCTCGCAGTTAAAAACTGTGGAAGTGCTTAATGAACACTAAGCTGCGAGACGACTCTGTCCCAGTGTGGGGATGTAATGCCAATAAGAAAAATAAGAAGAAGAAGCGTTCAACACATTAATAAACTTGTCATAGATCAGCCATAGATTTGATTTGACCTACACACTTAGATTCAATTTCACTGTTCGGTAAAAAAAATTGACGGAACACTTCGGTAAACATAAGAAATTACAAATTTTTCGGTAAACAGGATTTAATTTACCGTAGTTTTGTAAAGCATTATTAAAAGATCTGTCATTTCTTACCGTATTTGGTAAATAAAATACAAATCGTATGGTAAAAACAAATAATCGCCATATACGGTAAACAAACTGCCGAACAGAATGTAAAATTACGTTTGAATTACCGAAGTTCGGTAAACTAAAATGAACTGTCAAATAAGTAGCCATTTTTTAAATCAATCCGTTTGAGGTTCACGTATGGAGGAGTTTTGTGTGTTTGAAGTGTTTGGGATTTCGAGGTTTTCTTGGGGGAGTAACCTCGAATGAACCCGGAGTGTGACGATGGAAAAAGGTAAGCGACTAAAGCACTATTCCTAATCGCTTGTATTCTCGTAAGACAAAGTTTCTACTTAACATTTTATGTTATCTATCTACAGGGGAAGACGCGCACTGTGCACTTCCAGTGCTACCGGTTGTACCATTCGTTACCGGACCCGATAGTTTAGTGCTTTCGACATGCTTGTAGGCGAAAATGCAAATCAAACACACAAGCTATTAAATTTCATTTTCATATTTGAATTAAAAATAAATGTTTGAAAATTAATAAATCTACGAACTTTAAAATGAACAAAATTCCGAAAAAGTGAGGTTATTAAAAACAAAATGCTGAATAGGTACAGCACCTATACTACTCCAATTACCGAAGAGTACGGTAGTTTTAATATTTGACGAAAATTTCATTACTGAACCGTATACGGAAATTTTTGACAGCTTATCAAAAATATCAAGTACCGAACGTTCGGTAGTTGTTTACATTACCGAACAGATTACCGAACGTTCAGCTGTTGAAAGTTCGGTAAAAAATTACCGTATACTGTAAAAATTTCTAAGTGTGTACTCTGCAAGATGTTGTTGAGAAATATAATAAGAATATCTTAAAACTGTATAGATTTTTGCAAAATGACTTTTTCATGATTTTTATCACTTTTTCAAGAATGCCATCTCGAAAAACAAAATTATTTATAACCAGCAGACCCGACGAACTTCGTTTCCCCTAAAATTAATTTATTCTCAGCTTAGTTCTCGAGTTATGTAGAAAATTCTGTTTCATTTGTATGGGAGCCACCCTTTCCAAAGGAGGGAGGGGTCTCGAACCATCGTAAGAACCTTCCCCGGCCCCAAAAACCTCTGCATACAAATTTTCACGCCGATCGGTTCAGTAGTTTCGGAGTCTATAAGGTTCAGACAGACAGAAATTCATTTTTATGTATATAGATAAAGATAATAGATAATCTCATTCGGGTTTGTTTGGAGCTTCATTTTATTTATTTTGAAAACTGAAATCACTTCTAGAATCAGAAGGAAATTGAATGCAACAGAAATACTTCAAACGTAAAGATAGGTTTCTTCATAATGTATTTTACATTTTTCAATATTTTCATCCTAAAATTTACTGTCCAGTTTTGCGTAAAACTAATGAAAAATGCTATGCGCTCTACAAATAGAGAGAAATTATCATAAATATAATAGCCCTGTTTGTCTGTGCGGCGACTAGCCAATCAGACGCAGCACGCGGGGAAATTATCACAAAAAATAAAATATTTGACACTTCAATTCTTTTTTACTATCAAATGCAGAAAACAAAACCAGCGACAACCTTAGACAACCAGATACAGCATTTGATTGGAAAAAATCACAGACAACAGACGTTGAAAATTTTGATTTTTTTTAATGCAGAAAAGAATCTAAACACTTGCCACGGGCACTACGTCCACAAATAAACTAGTGAATATATAATTATTACGACTGCCAAAGCTAGGGGAAGTGCACCGGTTTTGGCCAATTTAGTGCCTAATTTGGCCAACCCTGGAAAATACATATTTTTCCTAAATAATCGATCAGTTGAAAGCAGCGTTGAACCGTAAGGGATATATCTTTTGATGGAACTAATAAAACCCTCGCGAATTGTTTTATTTTTTATTCAATAACAATTGTATTTTATTATTGTTATTCAAATTAGGAACATGGCCAAAACCGGTAAGTTCCCCTATGAAAAAAATCCCAGATTAATCCTCCTAGCGGTGACAGTGCCTTTCTCGTTCCTTTCGAGTGAGTAATTTCTACGCACTTTTGGTATAAAAAACCCAACTTAATTCACCGAGTGGCGATATTGCCTTTCTCGCATTTAGCCAAGATTCCAATTTTATATGGCGCTCATATAGTTCGATGTACCATTTTCTTAATAACTTTTAAACGCAATGGTCGATCGGTCTCAAATTCAATAGTGATCAGCAAGGTTTTGTCCCCTGTCGTTGCGAGAAAATCGGTTAAGCATTACTATATGAAAAGTTGTCTAATGTTTTTCTTAGCTTTTGTGCACCCACACACATACACATACACACGGACAAACAGACATTTGCTCAGCGCGTCGAGATGAGTTGATTGGTATATAACACTATGCGTCTCCGAGGCCTCTATAAAAAGTACGTTTTCGGAGTGAAATGATAGCCTTTCGGTACAACTTTGTTGTACGAGAAAGGCAAAAAGTATTTTGGCCATAACCTCTGGGCCCGGCCAATTTTTAAAAAGAGACAATGGGACACAATTCTGCGTCGAATGCAACTTGTTGAGAGCAAATCGGTTGCCTAAAAAATGAATCTTGTAAAAAAACTCAAAGGTGCAGCCCAATCGGGTTGTACGCAAAGGTGACGTAGGACTACGTAGCTATACGAAATGAAGGGTATTTTACATCATAATTTGTGTAAATTTATTAGCATTGTGCAAATTGCTCGGAGGTCAACCGAATCAAGAAACTGAAAGTAGCTCCCAGTTGGATGAACCAGCCATGGAAAAGGAACGACTCATCGGCCGCATCGCCACTGAAGCCACTCGCCTTTCAGTGGATATCATCAGAATCCTAGAAGACATTATGCTCAAAAATGTCCGGAATAAAGGAAAAATAAGCAGAATCGGAGGTGGCGCGAAACCAAACACAAATATATTAATTTGCAACTTTCGACTTCCGCACGCGATGAAAGCGTACATGCATCGTTTTCTATAGCGCTGGTGGCAAAGTAAGCGGGACTTCAAAAATAAATTACAAACAGTTACAAACAGAGGTTTTGACCGTTGGGTATACAAACAGACTGTTCGGCTGTTTAAACGACAATGACGATTTTGGAAAGATTTATTGTTTTTAATAATGCGCCATTTGAAAAACTAAGGCAGTTAAACGAAATTTTCCACTAAGGTGGCGTCTTCATCGATTTGGCCGTCGTCGACGGAAAGTGATTTTTTGCAAGATTTTTTGGTTTTGTTTCGTTAGTCATTAGAAATGATATCGATTTTTTCGGGTTACCATCGTTTGGCGACGCCAGAAAGTTGCCCTTTGGTAGCACAACCACAAGCGCGCGTCGGAGGAAGATGATGCAATGAGTTTGTTCAAATGGATGGCGTCAGTAGCAATCAAATGGAACTCCTCACAAGATTTTGATTTGTTGTTGAGGTTAAATGACGACCACCAACGCAGACTTCCACCACCAATTCGATGATTTTCCTTTGAAAATGCTACCAGAGCGCCTTCATGCTGCTGTGTTCGCTCGCTCTGCGTAAAATCGTGTTCAACCGCTCTCTGCGAAATCTCGATCAAAATGGATCGCGCGCGCTGGAAAGCAGCTTTCTTGAATTCAATAAATTAAGCCCGTTAGCTCTGCCCCTTTGTGATCTGATATAGGTGTAAATATAATGTGCACTCATAACGATTAACGAAGGGGCGGGGCGGGGCTAATTGAATTACTTCATTAGATATAAGAAAGCTGCTTATCGACGCGCGCGAGCCATTTCGATCGGGATTCCGCCGACAACGAACCGTTCGGAGGATGACAAATTCTAAGAATCCTATGAAATTTTCTCGCAAGATTCTGAATTTGGTTATGAGATGTTGTTTATCTAAGATGCGTATTGTTGCGAGGAATGACAACAGAAATTTGACTCAAGACGAAGTTTCTTCATATTACAAAACATTATCTTTCGGCATCTGTATGTCCGAGTGACGTTCACCGATGGGTGGTTGCTGTAGATCAGTGATCCCCAAAGTGCGGCCCGCGGGCCGCATGCGGCCCTCGAAGCGTTTTCCTGCGGCCCGCGAAGGTTTTCAGAATATACACTACATGTGGCCCATTGACAAATATCACATCCAGGAAAAGCTTTCATAGTGTCCAGTTTTTCGTTGTACTCGGGCTGGGCATATACACTTAATTTTTTTTCCGGGATCTCAGCAATTTGTTCAACTTTTACCGGGATTCACACAGCCGAGCCCCAGCAAACATGTTTTTCGCCGAGAAATCGGTCGAAGTTGCTTTAAATCAGCAATTAATTTGCCGAAACCCAGCTAACAAACCTCATTTTCGACGAGAGATCAATTTTTTTTATTTTGCTGGGCACACGGCTGTGCGGATTTTGCCGCGCTGCGGAAATAAAAACTGAGTGTGTATGTCTTGTTCACATTATTTTGATGTTCAAGAAACATCTAAACCAAGAATCTTTTTATCATCAAGATTAAATAAATTTCTCACTGCATACATGATATGTAGGCTAACGGCAACATACTTTGATGGTAGTTTTGGCGCTTTAACCAAGATGAATATATAACGTTCTTAGGTAAAAATAATGTTGTCATACATTGCACCCTAATATGAATTCTTTCATTTTTCAAAATAAGTTAAGTTGTGGCAAAATTCGATTGAAAATTTCTTGATTTATAATTCCTGAAAATGCGTTATGTTAACGTACTTCACACTAAGAATAATTGTTCTTATTTTCTGAATTTGTTAGTTTGAGATATTCAAACGGGTTTACATTTGCAGTGTCCGACGTTTCGGCCCGTTATTGAGTCTTTTTCCTGATGACCATTTTCCGTGAAAAAAGATCAAATAAACGAGTCGACACGTCAGGCAATGCAGGTTTAATCCCGTTTGAATATCTCAGATCGAAAAAGTCAGAAAATAAGTACTGCTGGTAAGTTCACCTGGCTTCAATAACACGATTCAGATATGCTGGCGTTATTTGCAACGACTTTCATTGAACAATAATCCACGAGGATAAAAAAAACTGTTAAAATCGGTCGACAGATGTTTATTTGGTAAACTAGTTTTGCCAACTAAGCCAAGTAAATTTTGTTGCGAAAGTAAAATTTCACGCTAAGTCCGCTATCGCAGAAGTGTGTAATAATATGAACTAAAACTCAGCTACGCTGTAGTATGTAATGCCCTTACAAGTATGTTTTTAAACAGATTTTTTTATTACTTTGTATTATACTTCAAAATTCAATTCGAAATGATAAACAAATATTGCAAATATACCGCGGCCCGCTTCAACAGTTTAAAATTGCTGTGTGGCCCTCGATAGTAAGCAGGCTGGGGACCACTGCTGTAGATAGTCTCCACTGAGGTGGCGTCTTCATTGATTTAATACAAAAGCCACCATTTTATACAAGAAAAGGTTGATCCGACTATCCGAAATAAACTTTCTTCAAAGTGCAAAACCCAATCGTAAATAGCGAATTTGATAGCGCGTCGGAGGGAGATGATGCAGTAAATTTTAATGGAAGGAATCGCTAACAGCAATCAACCTACCACGCCAAACCCGATGCCACCGAAACATTCCATTTTCGCAATTAACTCTTTCTTTTCATAAAATGTTGGTCCTGAGAAGAACCAATTTCTCGTTTCCCAATGCTACTTTCCAACTAGCTGACACCACAATTTGTAATAAATTTTCAGCATCGGCACTGGCGGTGCGGGATCGCCACAGTGCTATTTTTATGGTCAACCCTTTCTTCATATGAAATGCTGATTCGTTGAGGTTGAATGATCTGCAGCAACACATCGAGCCCCACCACCAATGCGATGGATTTCCTTTGATAATGTTATTAGCGCCTCCGTGATGTTGTGTCCGCTCCGCAGCGATCGCTTTGATGCGTCTGCTCTGCGTGAAACATTGTTCAAACTGAGGATTAGATCCAAACCAGCAAGTGATTGATTTTTGATGTCTGTGCTAGTGATGCATGTACCTGATTGGTTGGTTGACCTATTTCTAAGCTTTCAATCAATTATCGGTAATAAATAGTTAAAAATTAGTATTTTCAAATAAATACGAAGAAGCGTTGACTCATCCTTGATCCAATGGTCCAAAAAAATTGAAAATCCATCGAAAAACGGCTTAGATATTAAAGTTTAAAGTCTATCATATTTTCGTGACGGTCCCCGATTTTCGCAATCGTAAAGTGTACCCCAATATAGAAAACAAAGACGTAGTCCTACGTCAAAATGTATTTTTATCATAACTCCGTTTGCGCACACACAAACACGCACACATACGCATAGACACACACACACACACACACACACACACACACACACACACACACACACACACACACACACACACACACACACACACACACACACACACACACACACACACACACACACACACACACACACACACACACACACACACACACACACACACACACACACACACACACACACACACACACACACACACACACACACACACACACACACACACACACACACACACACACACACACACACACACACACACACACACACACACACACACACACACACACACACACACACACACACACACACACACACACACACACACACACACACACACACACACACACAAGGTCGAATCGACTCGCAAAAGGGCGCCGCGTACAAGAAGTTGGCGGAGGAAGTCCTAGGCGAGACGGTCAAAGTGAGGACACTCACGACGGAGGTGAATCTAAGGGTTAAAGACCTGGACGAGATCACCGAAGTCGAAGAGCTCGTCACCGGCACTGCGGCGACAGTGTGAAGTGGAGACGTCCACCGCAGCCGTTCGGCTACAGAAAGGTCCGGTATGGACGCAGGTAGCATTGGTTCGAAGGGGGGTTCGAAGTGCCCGGCGTTTAAGCGTGCTGCAAAATCACAGTGCAGGTAACGCAGCTAAACCTGAACCACTGTGATGCAGCCAGCAACTGCTGTGTCAGACAGTTGCTGAATGGGGGACGGATATCGCCATCATTGCGGATCCTTACCGAGTATCCGCCAGGAACGGTAATTGGGTCACCGATGGGTCTAAAATGACGGTGATATAATGGACAACGGGGAAATACCCAGTCCAAGAGTTGGTGTTTTCGACACACAAGAGCTTCGTCATTGCCAAAGTCAACGGGGTCTTCTTCTGCAGCTGCTATGCGCCTCCTCAATGGTCGATCGAGCAGTTCGGTCGTATGCTGGATTGTTTGACGGCTAACTTGATGGGGCGTAGGCCGGTGGTGATAGCGGGGGACTTCAACGCTTGGGCCGTGGAATGGGGAAGCCGTTCCACGAATCAACGGGGGCAGATCGTGTTGGAATCACTGGGTGGTTTAATCCCCGGAAATAGGCAATTAACTTTGATTAAACTGAACCTGAGTTGCGTGCTCTTGCCTACGCAATGCAGTCGGGTCTGAGCTTGACGACCAACTGGCACATAGCTTACACAACCTCACTTGATCAGTACAGTTGCTGATGAAGAATGTGTATAGCCCCCAGACATTCTAAATACTCACGCTCCTCTAATGTGGACGTGTACTATACACATGTGGAAGTATTGGCTTGAGAAATGGATTGCGAGTGATTTGACTATGCGTCCAATTTGGAAATCTCGAGCTCGTTCAGTAGCCGTTAGGTTGCGAAGGCCGACGGAGGTCCTTCGTTGCTTAGTTGGTTAAAGCACCAGTCTAGCGTACAGTAGGATCATAGGTTCGAGTCCCATCGAAGGGAAGTGGTTACCTCCAATACATTTTCCAAATCAATATCTTCCACATAACGTACATATTCACATATGAGTTTTCATAACATTGTAAATTAACGTCCATGTCGGGTGGTTTAATCCCCGGAAATAGGCAATTAACTTTGATTGAACTGATCACTGGCCATGTTGGAAGTAACGGGGCCGAGTCGATTATCGACGTTACGTTCTGGAGACCTGGCCAAACGAGTAGTTCGAACTGGAGGATAGATGATGGCTACACTCACAGCGACCACCTGGCGGTTCGCTACAGTATCGACTATACGACCAGCATTCAGCGGACGGAAGAAGGGGCGAGGCCTAGCCCTCGTATGTGGAAGACATCGTACTTCGACGACGAAGTGTTTAAGGAAGCGCTCCGACGCGAGCACAATACTCTCGGTCTGAATGGCGAGCAGCTGGTAACAGTACTCCCTAGTAATGGGAGTCCACCGGCTTACTGGTGGACTCAAGCAATTGCGAAAATGCACCGCGCCTGCCTACGGGCACGGAGGCGGATGCAGCCAGCACACACAGAAGAGGAGCGTATTGAACGACGGGTGGCGTTCGTGGCTGCTAGAGCCGCTCTGAAGACTGATATTAGATCAAGCAAAAAAGTCTGCTTCGAGGGCCTGTGTCAAAGTGCCAACGCGAATCCATGGGGCGACGCCTATAGGGTCGTAATGGCGAAGACACGTGGGGCGATGGCCCCTACAGAGCGGTCTCCAGAGATGCTGGAGAGGATCATCGCGGGGCTATTCCCACGTCACGACCCAAGTCACTGGCCTCACTTTGTGAAGCTGCCAGGGGCCAGGGTGGCCGACGAGGGAAGAGTAACTGTGGTGGAACTTGCGGGGATTGCACAGTTCCTTAGTGTAGGTAAGGCGCCAGGACCGGATGGTACTTCGAACCTGACCATCAAAGCGGCCATTGCTGTTCAGATCTGTCATGCAGAGATGCCTGGACGAGGGAGTCTTCCCTGAAGCATGGAAGAACTTGGTCCTATTGCCAAAGGCGGGAAAACCACCGGGGATCCGTCGGCATATAGACCAATATGCCTGCTTGATACGGTGGGGAAGGTGCTCGAGAAGATCATCACGCTATCTTGTCGGTTACCATATCCGCGGAGATAGCTATCCAGCGTAAGAGAAGGGGAGCTCGCTATTGTGCAGTAGTGACTCTCGACGTGAGGAATGCATTCAATAGTGCCAGTTGGGCAGCTATTGCAGATGCGCTCCTGCGTCTTGGAATTCACGAGTACCTGTACAAGATTCTCGGAAGCTACTTCCAGAATCGAGTACTGGTATAGGACACGGAGGCGGGTCGGAAGTGCGTTGACATAACCTCAGGGGTTCCGCAAGGTTCCATACTGGGTCCGGTGTTATGGAACGTCATGTACGACGGTGTCTTGAGGTTGAAGTTCCCGATGGGCGCGGTAATCGTCGGCTTCGCTATCGCTTCGCTTCGTCGGCTATTACGCTGGAGGTCTACGGCGAATCGATCGAAGAGGTGGAGCTGACTGCCCACTCGATCGCAATTGTGGAGGAGTGGATGAGTTCCAGGAAGTTAGAACTGGCTCACCACAAGACTGAGGTGGTTGTTGTTAACAACCGAAAGTTGGAGCAACAAGCGGTGATAAGGGCAGGCAACTGCGCGGTCACCTCTGAACGCTCCATCAAACTCTTGGGATAATGATCGACGATAAGCTCACCTTTGGTAGCCACGTCAATTACGCCAGCAAGCGTTCCTCCACAGCTATAGTGGCATTGTCCCGGATGATGTCCAATAGCTCTGCGGTTCATGCCATCAAGCGCAAGCTTCTGGCTAGTGTCGTTCTGTCCATACTGAGGTACGGGGGCCAGCTTGGGGCTCGGCCCTGCGTATTAACTGCTACAGAACGAAGTTAGAAAGTACCGTGTCGCACGATGCACTTTGCGTCATCACCGGTATGATGCCTATTGACAACGTTATCGGTGAAGGCATAGATTGCTTCGAAATGCGCGGCACGAGAGGCTTCCGTAGGACTGTCAGGTTGGCCTCAATGGTCAAATGGCAGCGTGCGTGGGACAGTTCCACTAAAGGTAGATGGACACATAGGTTGATACCGGAGATAGGAACGTGGGTCAAGAGGCGCCATGGGGTAATCACTTTCCACCTGACCCAGGTCCTTACAGGCCATGGTTGCTTCAGACAGTATCTACACCGCAGGTTTAGAGGTAACGGCAGAACAGGTGATGTTCGTGTGCCCACGTTTTCGTACAATGCGTGACCACATGCTTGCCACATGTGGTCTGGACACTACCCCGGACAACCTAGTCCGGATGATGTGTAAAGATGGCTGGAACGCCGTTTTATCGGCTATCGTCCAAATCGTCTCGGAGCTACACAGAAGGTGGCGCGTGGACTCGAGGAATGGCTAGTTCAGGCGCAAATAAGAGGTGGTCCAAGGGTTCGGAGTCGGCTTCATGGGTCATACATACCGATGCCCTGTGGTTGAACTCGATCCTTTTATCGAACAAGTGGCCGCGCGAAGAACAACATGGTATTGTCGCTTCGCGGCGTCGATCAAGGCTGGGGCAGGCGTAGGCTACGCATCGGCAAGTCCCTCTGTGTGTTGGCGAATTGGCCGGATCGCAGAGAGGGGGGCACGCGGCATCATCATTCTTGATACCAGCCGTGTAGAGGGAAGCAGGCGCGAAGTCGACCCTTCCCACCTTCCGAGGGCATAGGGCGTGGTAAGGCCACATAGAAAGCCGGCAATGCGCTGGCACGATACCATGGTGTTCTTCTAAAAAAGCGAGTAAAGATGTTCAGTGCTGCAAGGACACGCAGCTAACCTCGAGGGAGCGTTGTGCACTGGCCCTCCTTTGAATTGGAGCATTACTTTCTGGTTGTGCCGAAGGGACGATGGGCTTGGCGGCAATGGAAAACGATTAGCGGGTCGGGGATGTAGTCCTGCCTCCCTCGTTTGCAGATGGAGGTGGTCCCTAATCCCGCACTTCCTGGATGTTCAACCCAGGATGTCTGTTGAGAAGATTCCCCCTCCATTACTTTGTATACAAGAAAGGCAAAAATGTCTTGCAGTATCTAAAACATTATCGAATAATGGTTTAAGAAACTCAGTTTATTCCAAGAAGAATTAGAAATTTCCCTTTGATTCCATATATAAATATCAGGATTTGGTTGATATTTGACAAAGTTTTTAAAATTGATTGTCCTTAAAAAGAAGAAATTTTCCTCAAAATTTGAAAATAACCGTCATTTTGAGCTGTATTTAAGAAACATGATGTTTCACAGAGTTTTCATACATTTAGTACTGTAGATATTAGTTACAATAGATTGTAAATCGGATGAAAATTGCTATAGTTATGATTATTTTGACGAAAGTCTAAACTTGATGGCCAAAAAATCACCTTGAAGGCTTTTCCGCGACCTCTAAACTTCAATATTTTGGCTTGAAACTCTTAGGCTACTTTTTTTTTGCCATAAAAAAGTGTTCAAGCACAAGAATTCCGGGTTTCAGGAAAAATCGAAAAATAAGCAGCACCCGTGGCATATATCTGAAATTGGCGATCTATCTGAAAACCATCAAATATCAACAATTTTAAGTATTGCTGGCTGAATAATATATTTTAGCATTTGTATAATATCATCATCCGTCATAATACATAATGAAATTATGGACTTCGTGGCAATTCCTATGTGCTACAAACGAATACCATTAAAAATCTTATTTTTCTTCAAGAGTTCGGACGAGCTCTTGAGAGCAATACTCAGAAGTGTGGAATAACTATCTTTCGAACTGTCCTGATTTTTATAATTTGAATCTGTTGGATGCAAATCTAACGTTCAACTCCCATTATCCATTATCCCTAAGGACTGGTCGTGTCGGCATTATTTTCGCATGTTGTGGTTTATCACACAAATAAATGAATTCTGCTTGGAGGAGTGAAAAAGGGAGATATTCTTTCTTTGAGCAATTAAAGGAATCTTGTAAATCTTCTTCTCAACAAACAGTAACTGTTTGTTAATAAACATAGCTTTGCATAAACAAATCTATCTGTTTGCCTTGCTTAAATAAGTCATTTTGTTTACTTGGCATTCTACAAACTTAAATTCTTCTATACATATTTGTGTTTGTGTTTATCTAAATACCTACTGATAACAAATAACGACAAAGGTCACGCAACTTGCTCGACTGTCGGATAGTTCCACGCTCGGTCTAAAGAATTCCCCAACTGTTCCGCAACAAGATGCCGGGCATTAGCTCGTTATCAGAAAGTGGATAACGAACTAACTCCATTAAATATTTACCCTACGCTGCTGGTGGCGCTTCCTATCTCGCTGAAATCCGGATCCCGCGGGGAATAGGGAAAGGGCTTCAAATCGGTAAGGTTCTCACCTCGTTCGAGGAACCACCGTAAACAGTTTTTATTTTCTTTTCGGTGTCATCGCATCGTAACGACCAGCGAAACTTTGTAGAAGCCTGAATTATTCATGTAAAAGTGTTTGTCTCTTTTCCGTAGCCTAGCCATTGATAACACCTCGGTTTCATGATGTTATCTTCACCAGCTATCATATCTCTCGAATGTTGTTTTGCTATCTGCATCAAATTTAATGTAAGTACGCCCATAATAATATGCGAGATACCAAGGATAGCTTTACAGTTGTAGCCGGAGTAAGTAAGCTATTTATTTTCTACACATTTTAGTAGTGGTTTTGTATCAACATAGTTCAAAACTCAGAGTCTTCCATAAACACAAATTGTTGAGCAAATTTTTACCTCTTTTTGTACAACTGGTAATACTGAACAAATAAACTCAGATTCATTCATCTGTCGCGTCGGTGATGT
This sequence comes from Armigeres subalbatus, assembly GCF_024139115.2. Lineage (NCBI taxonomy): Eukaryota > Metazoa > Arthropoda > Insecta > Diptera > Culicidae > Armigeres > Armigeres subalbatus. The sequence goes on along the minus strand of NC_085140.1, from coordinate 436,611,017 downwards.
CGAATTTCTGGCTTCAATGTACATCTAATATTCAAAACCGAGGGCATCGACGCCGTCTTCAGATGAAACAATAGACGATACAAAACGAACGAGATGAAGTTACCGAACGACATATAGGGGAACTGTTCCGTTTTCAATCTCACTGTACATACATATTCATCTCATCGCGAAACAAAGAAATACGGCACCAATTTCGTCGCTTCTTTTTTGTTAACATGCGTGCTCACTGCTGGAAAAATCACAAAAATAATAAACAAATCAAATACCTTTTCATTGCTTTGTTTTTCGTAGGACCAATATCGGAGCTATGAGATAAAATCCAGGAGCCGTAACCCTATACAGAACATGGAAATTCTTATAATGCAATGATTAGTATTTTGGTTTAGTAGTATTATGGCACTTGGCTTTCCAGGATTCCTATCAAAAAACTGATTTTGAACTGAACATACAGCCTTTCGGTAGGTACATATGGGTAAACGAGAAAGGTACTGCGATTGTTGAGTTTGTTTTATTTCAAAATGAGAATCTCACGTGCAACCATGTTGTCATTCAGCCATCAGGTGAGAGTGTAGTCTATTGTTATCTTATCTCGTATCCAATTTAGAGTTTTATTTTGCAAAGAATATGTCTGCACAAGCACATAGTCAATGTTAGTACATATTAGAATTAGTATATTTTCCCACAGAGATGGCAGAATATTATTCAGATGGCATCGCAGACAGAATGCGAATTTGCAGAATCTCCTCTTTGTTATGCGCAACATATGCAAATAAGGTCGAGTGCCAAATTCAATACTGAAGTATGCCTTCCCAATTGACAGTTCACCAACGTCGTTCCACTATAGTATATGCCCGGAAGGGTCAACATGAATAATACCCCTGTCATAAGACGAGTTTGAACAATCCCATTGAATTCCACCACTTAATTGTATCCTGACAGATACGTATTTCGACCTCAACAGTAAGGCCGTCTTCAGTGTCTTGTACTTGACTCGACTACAAGACACTGAAGACGGCCTTACTGTTGAGGTCGAAATACGTATCTGTCAGGATACAATTAAGTGGTGGAATTCAATGGGATTGTTCAAACTCGTCTTATGACAGGTGAAAACATTCCACTAAAAAGCTCAAAATAATTTTCTTATCATGAATAATACATTTCGACATTCCTTCCCTTCAGTTCCCATCTGGATCTTGAATAGTAGGAAGAGATTAGATTCGCTGTAAACTATAAAATAAGATGTAAATCGTCTGTCGTAAACGCAGTTCTTCTTCTTCACTAGCATTGCATTCCCCAACTGGGAGCTCGTCGCTTCGTAGCATAATGATGCGCATTTCTCGTGTTGCCAAGACATGAGAAATGTACAACAAACTTTCAACTCGATTTTTTCCTAAAGCAATCGGGATTCAGATGAGATCTTTCAGTGGATGCTTTATAGCAAAGACAGACCCACAGTTCAAGGATTCAATTAATTATTGAACGTCCCAACCGACGGCTGCCTGGATCAACGGCCGCAGTTGATAGTCATTAGTTGTTAGCCATCTCTGCATGGCTGTCCGCCGGTCGTGAATTTATTCATCGATACTACTACAGTACGACTGGTGTGGTTTCGCCCTAAATAGATTCATAAAACGAATCACAAATCCGAAAGGACACCGCACAGAAAGGATTATGCCACTTCGATTCGTTTTCCGCAATTCATAGCCGGCAGATGGCTACCGATATGTATATGTGCTTTTTGGTCTGTTTTCAATACTCGCTTGGTTGATTATCATATTGTCTTTTTTCATGGGCCTAGGTAACCTAGTCATTGTAGTATAATCTGTATACATAATATAAAACGTTTGTTTAAACACAACTTCGTCTTATCAAGGACTACAATAAAATTCAATCAAATTTCGCTAGAAGTTCAAATTACGGAACGTCTTTTACTTCCACCGAATACGCTCGGATCGCCTCACACAATTCAATAAACTAAATGAAAAACAAACCAATTGACACCATTAGAAACGATATAAATTTCATCCTCTTTCCTGCACCCAACCGTACTTTCTGCCGATGGTGGTGTCAGAACTTTGAGAACCCTTCTGTTAGAAATGCCAGCAGCTATACCGAACGTAGTAGAAATTGATAACGAACCCCAAAAAGGGAAACGAAACCAATCGAATTGTGGACTGCACCAAAGGCGACACTTACCCATGATCGGAGGCATTCATCTTTCGTTGCGATGCTCGATATTCTCGATGTGCTCCCTAGATGTGTTCCGTTCTCCTACGCCTTTGTCAACCTATAAACCGACTATCTTCGTTCGCAATTTTGTCACTTAAATCTTCCGTTGCCACTAAACCGCAATCAACACTCTCCCCCCACGCACATGCACGAAAACGACAAATTCAATCAACCGGATTGACAATCAGGAACCGCACTCTGTGTAAATAGGTATTCAATAAACTCTTCTTCGTGATCGATTTGGACTTCCTCTGCTTCATACGTTGCAATCGATCGATTTTGAGGCAGCAATTTGTGACTTATCACACCGCACAATAGCCGCGACGTTAACCCTGAAGCCACTGGTGGTTGGCTAATAAATTCTGTAATCAACGAAACATGACGAAGGCATTCATTAGCGCACAATGCATGAAACGATAATTCGCGGTCGAACTGTGTTGTAGTGTCACTTTAGATAGATCATCTTTTTCATAATATTAGGCAACATAGGTACGCGGAAATCAATCAAACGGAACGAGGCTTTAAGCATCAGAAGAAAAGAAAGTGGTACACTTATTGCAGTTGCTTGGATAAAAACAACGTGGCCCCTAAAAGTCTAAGGGAAGATCCATTAATTACGTAACGCAAAAATTGTTCATTTTTAGCCCCCCTCCCCCCTATGACACACTTTTTGTATGAAACATCTGAATTTTTTTATGACTCGTCACACTTCGCTCAATCCCCCTCACCCTCTAAGCGTTACGTAATTTGTGGACGCTCCCTATATTTTAAAGTAGGTACATCACGGAGGAAGGAAATTTGAGAAACGTAACAATCAAAAAATTTCAGATGTTTAGTTGATAAGGGAGAGGGCTTCAACTAAGGATGTTTTCGATCATTTATCAATTTGGTGTCGATCGTTGCCCATCATTTTCAAGCCAGGGGCCAATTGCTGGCGGGCTAGAAAATATTCGGCACATAACTTTTGAAATATTTTCAAACAAATCATTGTTTTTTTTTTCATTTTCTAGAAAAAAAAACTTAACAGAATTTTATTGCGTTTCAACAATCTTTTTCGTTTATTTTGTTTCCGTCGTTGCATTAGAGATCTATTTAAAATAGCGGTTCTCAACCTTTTTCTTCAGAGGTACCTCTTCGTGTGTTTGTATTCATTGAGGTACCCCCTATTTTAATAACCGTAACTCACAAGATTATCTCATATAGTACTTTCGAACCTATTGAAATTAGACTTTTGACCCTTTTGAAAGTAGGCTTTTAAGCCTTTTGAAAGAATAATTCCGAGCCCCTCAAAAGGGAGTTTCCGAGGCTTTCAAAAGGAGGCGTCCAAGCCACATGAAAGGGATTATTCGAGCCTCTTGAAAGGAGGCTTTGAGGATGTTGGAATGACGTTGCTGAGCCGTTTGAAAGTTGACTTCTTGAAAGAAGAATTCCGAGCCACTCGAAAAGAAAATTCCGAGCCACTTGAAAGGGGGCTTCCGAGCATCTTGAAACTGGGCTTCCGACCCCTTTGAAAAGCGGCTTCCAGGCCACTCGTGATGGTTGGCTAAAAGGATTCCGAGCCCCTCGAATGGAGGATTCTAAGCCCCTTAAAAGGGGGCTTCCGAGCCTCATGAAAAAGGGTCTTTCCAGCCTCTTAAAATGAGGCTTTGGGCATCTTAAAATGACATTTCTGAGCCTTTTCAATGTAGGCTCTAAGCTTCTCGAATGAAGAATTCCGAGCCCCTCCAAAGGAAGTTTTCGAGCCACTTGAAAAGGAGATTCCGAGCCCTTGAAAGTGAGCTTCTGAGCCTCTTGAAAGAAAGCTGCCGACCCTTTCATAAAGAGGCTTTCGAACCACTTAAAAGGGGGCTGACTGAAAGAAGAATTCCGAGCCCCTTCGAAAGGTGGTTTTCAGCCGTTGCTAACCCTTTTGAATATAGGCTTCCAAGCTTCTCGAACGAAGAAACCCGAGCCCGTTGATTGGGTTTCCGAGCCACTTGAAAGTGGGCTTCCGAGCCTCTTTAAAGGGGGCTTCTGGGTCTTTTGAAAGAGGGCATCTGAGCCTCTTGAATGAGGGCTTCCTATCTGTTTTGAAAGGGGGCTTTCGAACTACTTCAAAGGGGGCTGACTGAAAGAAGAATTCGCTTTTCGAGTCTCTTGAAAGGAGGCATTGAGCATCTTAAAATGACGTTGCTCAGCCTTAGGCTTCCAAGCTTCTCCAAGGAAGAATCCCGAGCCCTTCGAAAGGAAGTTTCCGAACCACTTGAAAGGGGGTTTCCGAGTCTCTTGAAAGTGGGCTTCTGAGCCCCTTGAAAAAGGGGCTTCTGAGCCTCCTGAATCTGGTTTTCCGACCATTTTGGACAGGGACGGGAACGGTTGACATTTCTTTTTATCATTCAATCAGCCACGAAGTAAAAGAAAAACAAAAACACGGCAGCCGCTGCAGCAGCCACGACCAAGCAATTAATGTTTCTGTACGCTCATTTCACGACGTATGACCGTTTTTGGTGGTAAATGATTATTTCTTTACTCCTTTCTCATTTTAGAGACTAGAACTAATGAATTAGTACCAACGGCTAGCATTCTTTCTAGGCTTTGCGCCACAGGCAATTAAACTCGATTCTGTTCTGTTTGCGCTGCGCACGAACCGAAACAAGAAATCTGCTGACTGCACCGACGGCTCGACTCTCACGCAGCAGCAGGCAGGAACATACAAATAGTTTGCCTCATCGGTAAAAAAAATGTCACAATGAGGCGTACATTTTTTTAGAAAACTGTTTCGGTTTGTGCGGTGCGTGAAATTTGACCGGATAAAATGTAAACATTCGCATAATCACAGTGTTTTACTGTACATTTCCCAACACTGAATTTTGGAAATAGGCCTCCGAACCACTTGTGGGGATTGGCTGAAAGAATTTGAAGCCCATCTAAATTTTTAAATTAGAATTATGATTCGTCCGCCATTACGCAATTTCGTCCGAGGTACCCCCTGGGGAACGTTATAGACGGAAGCGGAGACAGCAGACCCGCCTTTTGACGTAGGACTTACGTCTTTCTTTACTATACTGGGTGTCATTTAGATTTGAAGAAATCGAGAGCGTTACGCTGGAAGGGAAGATTTTGAACGTTACTAGCGCCTTTATCTTTCGATGGATTTTTAAGATTTATATATCAATCGGCTCGGACACTCTCCACCATTTTTCCTATCTCATTGAAACTTGAGATTATTAACGATAAGCTATTGAAAATTTCAATTCTTGTCAAAGCCAGTAAAAATTTCATATGTAACCAAGCCCGTGCATTCCTAACACGGACATCAGAATGCATTGCCACGTGCCTTCGGATCCACCGGAAGATTTTTTTGTGTATAAAAGAAACTGTGCCTCCCGTGTGCGAGTCATTTGAGTTTGTGACAGAAGTGCGAACGGACGTGCTTTTTGGTTGCGCATGTTTTTCTCGTTCGTTTGCGTGCTTACGTACACAGCATGCAGTCCCCCGCGCGGAGAGCTGCCGGTGGCTCTGCGAGTATGCATGAAAGAAGAGGACGCATTTTTTTGTCATTCTATGTTTGATGATGGTCGGATGCAGTGGTGTCGGTCGCGATCGATGCAATCACCCATCGTATCGCTCGGAGTTCACGGCTAAAGGCCGATGATGGCTGAGGCTGCGGTGGCAGCGGTGATGTATGAAGAAGAATAAAATTAGCCAAGAGATATTTGGTCTGTTCATCCAGGGAAAGTCATTGGTTTCATAATCCACATCATCCCGGGATGGGAATGAGTCATGACATATGACTGACCATATGTTAAGTTGTGGTTGGTACTAAACCACACGTACTTTCAAACAGGGTTTGAAAATTTAAATAATAGAATTTTTAAACTTTAAATACTATTATCAATAAGAAATCTATATATGCTCTACATTTGCTTGAGTGAATCAGGACTGAATAGTTAGAAACAAAGCAATTCTGATAATGTATTCAATATTTATTTTTATTTCCAAAAGTTTTGAATAAACAAATTGCTAATAATTGTACACAGCATGGAAGTTGTAATTTCCAATATCAATACCTATAATCAAACCCCATAGATTCAAAAGTTAAGCCTAAATACATTACGTTTATGCAAGTCCTACGTCTTCTCGCGGTTATGTTTAAACATTACCCATTGCTCATTTTTCAGGAGAAGAAACGCCGCCTGGAAGAAGCGGAGTGCGAGGAGATGGAACAGCTGTGCCGTTCTCAAGATACACGCAAGTTCTATCAGAAGCTCAACGCATCCCGCAAAGGCTTCGTGCCGCGAGCCGTAATGTGCCGGGATAAGGATGGGAGCTTCTTGACGGACGAACGTGTGGTGATCGAAAGGTGGAAGCAGCACTACGAGGAACATCTGAATGGCGCTGAGAGTGCAGGCAGTGAAAGTCAAGGCAGCGGAGGAGATGACTACGTCAGTTCAGCGGACGATGGAAGCCAACCAGTCCCCACCTTGAGGGAAGTTAAAAATGCCATTCAACCGCTAAAGACCAATAAAGCAGCTGGTAAGGATGGTATCGGAGCTGAGCTCATCAAGATGGGCCCGGAAAAGCTGGCCACTTGCCTGCACAAACTGATAGTCAGAATCTGGGAAACCGAACAGCTACCGGAGGAGTGGAAGGAAGGGGTTATATGCCTCATCTACAAGAAAGGCAACAAACTGGAGTGTGAGAACTTTCGAGCGATCACCATCCTTAATGCCGCCTACAAAGTGATATCCCAGATCATCTTCCGTCGTCTGTCACCATTAGTGAACGAGTTCGTGGGAAGTTATCAAGCCGGCTTCGTTGACGGCCGCTCGACAACGGACCAGATCTTTACTGTACGACAAATCCTTCAAAATGCCGTGAATACCAGGTCCCAACGCACCATCTGTTCATTGATTTCAAGGCGGTATACGACAGTATAGACAGCGTAGAGCTATGGAAAATTATGGACGAGAACAGCTTCCTGGGAAGCTTACCAGACTGATCAAAGCAACGGTGGATGGTGTGCAAAACTGTGTGAAGATTTCGGGCGAACACTCCAGTTCGTTCGAATCGCGCCGGGGACTAAGACAAGGTGATGGACTTTCGTGCCTGTTGTTCAACATTGCGCTAGAAGGTGTCATGCGGAGAGCCGGGTGTAACAGCCGGGGTACGATTTTCAACAGATCCAGTCAATTTATTTGCTTCGCGGATCACATGGACATTGTCGGCCGAACATTTGCAAAGGTGGCAGAACTGTACACCCGCCTGAAACGTGAAGCAACAAAAGTTGGACTGGTGTGAATGCGTCAAAGACAAAGTACATGCTTATGGGCGGAACCGAGCGCGACAGGGCCCGCCTGGGAAGCAGTGTTACGATAGACGGGGATACCTTCGAGGTGGTCGAGGAATTTCGTCTACCTCGGATCCTTGCTAACGGCTGACAACAACGTTAGTCGTGAAATACCAAGGCGCATCATCTGTGAAAGTCGGGCCTACTACGGGTTCCAGAAGAAACTGCGGTCAAAAAAGATTCGCCACCGCACCAAATGTGTCATGTACAAGACGCTAATAAGACCGGTTGTCCTCTACAGACATGAAACATGGACAATGCTCGAGGAGCACTTGCAAGCACTCGGAGTATTCGTGAGACGGGTGCTTAGGACCATCTTTGGCGGTGTGCAAGAAGACGGTGTGTGTCGGCGAATAATGAACCACGAGCTCGCTTAGCTCCCAGCGAACCCAGTATCCAGAAGGTAGCTAAAGCTGGAAGGGTACGATGGGAAGGGCATGTTGCAAGAATGCCGGACAGCAACCCCGCAAAGATGGTGTTCGCTTCCGATCCGGCAGGTACGAGACGGCGTGGAGCGCAGCGAGCGAGGTGGGTAGACCAGGTGCAAAACGACTTGGCGAGCTTGGGGCTCATTCGAGGATGGAGAGATGCGGCCTCGAACCGTGTATTGTGGCGTCCAATTGTTGATTCAGTGTTATCTGTTTAGATGTAAACTAAATAAATGAAAATGAATGAGGTTCCACCCGCTTCCCGAGCAGGAGAAATTGGCTAGCCCTGCATAAGAGTTAAAATACCAAAGTGATAATACCAAAAATTAATATGCACAATACTTGAGCCATAACATACTCTGTTATTAAATTATATTTCAATACCAAATGCATAACCAATTATCATTCGTTTGGTATTGAAATACCTAAGCATGTTATACCTTATGTATTCTGCATATAAGTTTTTGGTATTATTTTTTGGTATTTTACCTCTTATGCAAGGCTACTTCATACCAATTTCTGTTATTAAGGTCGTCGCTCCTGCTCGGGTTGCCCAGATGGTTACTGTGCTACACTTATCCGCAATCCAACTGTTGTTTACACAGGGATACGGTACGGGTTGGAGAGCAAAGTAACATCAGTCTTTATCTCACGAACCGACTGTTGCAGCAGCTCTTGTGCTGCTTAGCAGTGATTAAGATTTTTTAACTGAGTTACTTGCATCCCCGAGCCCGTCTGTAGACCTGAAAGGCCTGCCCACCGGATGTGAGTTTGTTGCCTACGCCAGGAGCACAGACACCTCGGTGCGGACTGGCAGATGTGAACTCCACAACTCCGGCATAGTCTATTCCGATCAGAATCTTTACAGTAATACTACTTGTGACCCACGGCCGGATTTTGCTGAAAGGGGGCCCCGAGGCCGACAGCTTCTGGGGCCCCAAAATGTACAAAAAAGGTTGGTTTTGGTACATGAGATTTGTGGGGGCCCGGGGCCACGACCTGCACTTAGGGCAGATCTTCCTTTAGATAAACTTTAGCAATCCTCTTGGGTGTAGGCATTGGTTTTCATCGTTCTGTAGAGCCGTCAATCTGCCCGACCTTTTCCCGCCGAACCCCAGTACCCTACCTTTTCTGATGTTTTGGGATTGAGGCTGCTCCAGTGACGGTTCGTCTGCGGATTTTCGCAGTTTGACATTCTGCCAGCTGCTTCTCTTCAGTAAGGAGTCGGATTTTTAATTCTGCCTCCTTTCTGGCGTCCGCCGCTGCCAATTTCTTCTTCTCAGTAGGCGTGTTCTGCCTCTTTACTAGCCTCCAGTAGGGACTTCCTTTCCTGTTTTGTCTGTACGACTAGGTCGTAGAGGATCAACACGGCCTGTCTGAAATCCGTGCTGTAATTACTGCAGTTGTCTAGGAAGGACATGATCAGCTCTGCTTGTTAATCTCATCGATAAGCTCTGCTTTTGTTGCCCAAGGGGCCTATGCCACTGACTTGGTCACTAATCAGTTAACTTGACAGGCAATTGGTTCTGGAGATCGTTCAGAACGTGGGGATGCTTGGTTTGGCAGTCACCACTCTGTAGGGGAGATTGAAATCACGTGATCCCCTCAAAACGTTCTTTAAAATAATGGTAGTATTATTATATACCAACTTAACCAAACCTCCTATTTTCAATAATATGAACGGTATTAACTATTTCAGATACCCAAAAAATGTGATGTGGTCAACTGGCTTTAACGTACCCAAATAAAGACACAGCAAACGCAGAATCACCAGACTGATCGAAACCAATACATCCATATGATCAACTATCGAAAACCATTAAAGCTTTTACCTGCTCATTGTTTACTTTCACCATACTTCTAAAGAAACATATTCCCTGCATCGAAGGTGCTTCCCGACCAAATCTATTAAAGCTAGACAGAACGACACTAAAGGTCGAAACAACTCAACTTGACGTCATCCATTGGCTTCCATCTGCTGGTGTAACTTTTCGCCCCATTCGATTCAATCGAAGTTGGTCGTCACCGACCACAATCTGTCCATCAAACTGACCGCCGCCTGTCTATCACATGCTGAACCCGACACCAAGCCGGGAGCCAAACATCGCTTTTCAATGTGTACCACTTCCTTCCTTTCTTCCTCTGCGCCCCAGACGGTTCCGGATTTGATTTCTCCGTATGACACACTCTGACTGGCTATCCTCCACTTGTTTATGAACACTGCCCACAACCAGCACCACTACTGCTGTGAAAATACGTCTACTCATAACTGGTTTCTGATTTCTTCTTTGCTTCCAGCTTTCGGGTTTTTTCCGATGAATGATGTCCCGTCATTACCCCTTTTCCTCCGGAAGCGCAACTTCCAGCGTCTTCAATATTGCGTTATTCTTTCCTCTTACAATGAACCATCCAGCGAATTCTTCCACCACTCTTCCTGCTTCCCAAGGGGTCGATTAGAGGTTCCTGCTTACTTGTGTCACACTTTTCTGTGCCACCTCTTCAAAATCGAAAACCCTCTTTTTCACCTTCGTCCCACTCTGCGGAGCGCCCCTCACGCATACAATCTTGATCCACTACCGAACCTTCGTAGCAGCAAACACTCACACAATCTTCCTTCCCCGCAGCCACAAAAGAAAGCACTCCAAAAGAAGCAGCACTAGCAGCCAGCTCCAACTTATAGTCCGAAGAGAAAAAATAACTTCCGGAATTTCCTCCACACGACACTTTCCGCGTAGTTTTCCGCCACGTCACGCTCCGACGAGTCCCGAACCGCACTACACCCAAATTCTCAAGAACCGTGCTGAAGACAGCGGACCCACTTTTCTTGCACGACTGCTTCTTCCGAAAGCAACCCGAATCGCACTCTCTGATGGTACAGCACAGCACTTCTGGATTCGATTCCTCCTGTACACGAACGGATGACGGCGGACTCGATCTCGACGGGACGAAAAATCACTTTCAAATGCGAAAAAATCATCAGCCAACAGCCAAGCGAGAGTCGCGAAGACGCAAATGACATCTCACTCGCGGAAATTGACAGAGATGAACCCGCAGGGGTGGGTGATTTTTAAAAGGCCTTTTCACGAGACGTTTTAAGGGTCTGTTCAAATATTACGTAACGCAATAGGGGGTGGGGGGTTATTTAATTTTTGTTACGATTTGTTACACAAAATATGGGGTCTGCACTGCCAAAAATATCTATATAAGATATATGTGTGGCCGTTATAAATTTTTGCAATAGCTCCACCCTAATATACACTGCCAAAAATATCTATATAAAATATATGTGTCGCCGTTATAAATTTTTGCAATAGCTCCACCCTAATATAATCGATATAGAACCACACATAAATTAAATAATTGCTAATACGAGACTACACATAAAGTTTATTTGGATATATATTTTATAAGTAGTTAGCGTGGAGAATGGTTATGTGTGCGCTGATAAGCCCCAAACGCAATACAACGGAACGGCGACGGAAACGGAAAATTTGACAGTTAGCCCATATATTTTCTGTCAAATTTGCCGTTTCCGTCGCCGTTCCGTTGTATTGCGTTTGGGGCTATATTCATCATAAGTTAAATCTATGGATTTTTGCCAATAAATATGTGTGGATTTTTAGTAGTGTAATCGATATAGAGCCACACATAAATTAAATAATTGCTAATTCGAGACCACACATAAAATTTATTCCGATATATATTTTATTAGTAGTTCGCGTGGAGAACGGTCATGTGTGCGCTGATATACATCATAAGTTAAATCTATGGATTTTTGCCAATAAATATGTGTGGATTTTTAGTAGTGTGGGGGTCTCTCGAAGTTTTGTTTCGACAATAGAGAAAATAATTAATATTTTTTTTTTTGAAAAATATTTGTTATCTTTAAAATAGCATGAAGTAGAAACATTTAAATTTTTGTATCGTGCTTCAAGTTGTACCAAAGGTTTAATTTTTTTTTCAAAAAACAGCATTTGTTACGCGTTACGCATAGGGGTAGGGGTACTTCTGAAAAGTGTTACAGAGTGCTACGAGGGGGTGGGGGGTTCTAGGAAATAACGTTTTTCGCGTTACGTAATATTTGAACAGGCTCTAATTCTGTGCTCGAACATGACTTTGCGTATAATGGCATTTTCAGATTTCGTTATCTAAAGTCCAACAATGCATTATCACTAAAATAAAAGTGCAATACAAATGAACAAAGTTCCATGCATAAGCTAGACTACTTCAACTTGCCAATATCAAACAAATTGTTTATTCGACAAAACTTTTCGTAAAATCTTTTTCATTACAATCGCAATACCTTTCAATCCGCAACAATAACAATGTTTATTTGGCTCAGATTCTGACAGCTCTCAATGCTCGATTGGCTCAAGATGGCCGCTTTCGCATATCTCTGAATGTAGGATCCCTAACCAGGACTTAGTCTCCGGCGAAGCTTCCGGTAAAATTGTTTAGTCATTTTATTCGCACGTAGTTGTCCTTTGCGATTGATTTCATGCGGAATACAAAGAATATCCCTGAAATATTCGGATCACAGCAGTTTTAATAGAAAAATATGAATTTTAATTTTCCCCTCATCGACTTTTCTTCTAACACCTTGTAAACAAGCTCTGTGAACTGTCAAAATAAGTGAGGTTAAGTTAGAGTTTGCATTGGTCTATTAAACTGAAATTAAACTTAAAAGTGACATTTCAATAATGAATTATTGGCAGTGGCAGATTTTCTACCCGCCGCTGTCACATCCAGGCGCTATAGTATATGCGCAAAATAGCCAGCAAGAGTTAACCGCCAGAAATGTGTATGGCGAAAGTCATCTAACGCGGGTTTTCTCAAAATAAGAAACTTTTCATGAAAAACTATTTGGTACCGATTATATAGGAAGGTGTCCGCTACCATGCCTACCAAATATTTTTTTGATAAAAGTGCTTAATTTTGAGAAAACGAACCTTCGATGCCTTTCGCCACACTGATTTCAGAAAGATAACTCCTAGTGTGCCGCTGTAAGCACGTTCAAAGCAGGCGATTTATTATCGAATAACCCTGCTCGCAGAGCAAGATTACTTTTGACAGATATCGAATCATTTTGCATCGATGTCTTATTGGAATTGCTGGGTAGCACCAGCCATTCTTATGATTGGGTTATTTGCTAATTTTCGAAATGTCACTTTTAAGTTGAATTCTCCAAATGAGACAGACCCTAAATGAATCTTACTTACAGCGGAACACTAGGAGTTCAATAACTTTCTGGAATCAGTATGACGAAAGGCATCTAAGGTTTGATTTCTCGAAATGAATCACATACAGTGGTTGGTTTCCTATCCGCCGCTGACGTATCCAGGCGTTAAGCCCCAAACGCAATACAACGGAGCGGCGACGGAAACGGAAAATTTGACAGTTAGCCCATATATTTTCTGTCAAATTTGCCGTTTCCGTCGCCGTTCCGTTGTATTGCGTTTGGGGCTTTAACGTATATGTAAAAACCACCTGAAGTTTGTATGGCGAAAGACATCTAACGCAGATTTTCTCAACAGCAGGAACTCACGAAAATATATTTGATATTTCAAATTCAATCCAAATCCATTCCTAACCCAATCCAAATTTAACCCAAATCTAATCCAAATCCAAATCCAACTCAAATCTAATCTAAATCCAATCCGAATCCAAATTCAATCCAAATCCAATCTAAATCCAAATTTATTCCAAATGCAATCCAAATCCAAATGCAATTCAAATTCAAATCCAATCCAAATACAATCCACATAAGAGATGGGCAAACGCTCACGAGTCGTTCATTTGAACCGGTTGAAAACCGTGAGAAAGAGCGAACGAATCAAAACTCTATAATTTTGAGCCGCGGCTCTCAAATAAACAGTCGCTGTTAAAACGAATCAATGGCTAAAAAATAACGATCGCTGATTCCTTCGTTCAGTCGTCCACTTTTGGTGTTCAAGAGCATCTATTCTCTCAGTTTGGGATCCTGATGCTGATCTAATGAATTATTGGCAATGGCTGGTTTTCTACCTATAGTATATGCGCGAAATAGCCAGCATGAGTTAACCACCTGAAGTTTGTATGGCGAAAGACATCTAACGCGGGTTTTCTCAACCGTAGGAACTTTTCACGAAAAACTATTTGATACCGGTTATGTAGGAAGGTGTCTGCTGCTACGCCTACCAAATATTTTTTCGATTAAGGTGCTTATTTTCGAGATATTAAACATTAGATGCCTTTCGCCATACTGATTTTCAAAAGTTAACTCCTTGTGTGCCGCTGTAAGCACGCTCAAAGCAGGCGATTCATTGTTTGACATCTGTAACTGTAGCTCGAAAACATTAACGTGCAAGTAAGATTGGTAATTTTTGTAGATACAATGCTTTAAAAGCTTTTTTGTAGGTAAAAGAAGCATTACAACTTGAGTAAATTTTCCGGATTTACAAGATATCCTAAACAGTTTGCTTTTATGCTTCATTTGCAAAAAACTACCAAATTTTGTAATGAGTCAACGAACCGCTTAAATGAGTCGACTCATTGAAGTAAACGTGGCTCAGAGCCGCTCACTTAATTGAACCATTTCGCCCATCCCTAGCAAATCCAATACAAATTCAATCCAAATCTAATCCAAATCCAATCCAAATGCAATACAAATCCAAATTCAATCTAAATCCAATCCTAGTCCAAATCGAATCCAAATCCAATCTAAATATATTCCAAATCCAATCCCAATCCAAATCCAATCCAATCCAAATCCATTCCAAATCCATCCAATCCAATCCATCCAAAATCCAATCCAAATCTTATTCGAATCCAATCCAAATTCAATCCAAATCCAATCTAAATCCAATCCAATTCCAATGACGAGATATGAAGTTATTTTTTTATGATTTGTTCAATTCAACGCAAACCCATTTTAATCCAATTTCTAAAGATAAATTCATTTAGTACCTGGTGGATCACAAAGAATAAGGGGTTCTGTCAGGTGGATCACTTATCCTAAAAATTAGGGAACTTCTGATCTAAACAACATTAAAGGAAATGGCAACTCACCGAATCTCACATCTCTGGAGGTCGAGCTCATGATCTTTAGATCAATAGCCCTTAACTCTTCAGACGTCCAGTTGGATTTCACCTTTCAACTTTCAGATACAGTAGACGTTCGATAACTGCAAGTCATTTAACTGCAATGCTTTTTAACTGCAATTCGATAGTTGCAACAGTGTTGCAGTTATCGGACCGTTAAACTTCAAACTGATGTCAAACGCAATGACAGCTGCATTGCGCTGCACATTTAGATGCACTTTTATTGCATCTGACGTCGATTGACAACCGTTTGACGTCTAGAATGCGTTGCAGTTATCTAACGGCATTCGTTAACTGAAAAGTAAACATTTTGCAGTTATCGAACGGCTGTTGTGGACAAACTTCAAAATTAAATCCACGATGTTTCAATTATGCATTTCTCAATGAAGCTTTTTTCATAAAATTTGCTTCATGGCTTACCATTTTTTTTTTACCATTTTCACTTATCATATGAATGGCTTACCATTTTCTTTTGCCATATATTCTATGGCTTACCTTGATTTTTTGCCATTTTGTTTATAGGTACATAGGCTTATCATTCTTTTTTTGCCTTATTTCGCTTATTTTCATCAATCGCCTAAAAAATATTACCTTTTAGGAGAGCAACAACTGCATCATTGTCGTAGCCAAACGATTTGTCTTCCTTCTCCGTGGAAAACAGGCTTTGAACACCGATAAAGAATCAGCGTCCTTCCGCCTCAAGAAACGAACACTGAATGCTCCTTATTTATATTCTGTCACCCTTCGAACAATCTAGAATTTCTTGTCAGCCTACTGCGATTGAATTTCAAATTTCTTTTTATTAGCTTCTTAGTATACTGGCATTTCAAATACGATTCATTTCAAATTTGTTATCTTTTTTTTCATTATTGTCATTTGAAAATATTTTAGTTTATTTATTTATTTTTATTACGAAATAAGAAATACATTTACTTTATCTAGAGTCCTATAAGAAGAGTAACGTCATGTGCCACGTTTGACAGGTCTCCTGCTCGTTTGGAACGCGCATTTGTATGGAACTGACAGACGATTCTGTTCCAATGAATTATTGGCAGTTGCTGATTTTCTACCCGCCGCAGCCACATCCAGGCGCTATAGTATATGCACAAAATAGCCAGCAAGAGTTAACTGCCAGAAATTTGTATGGCGAAAGACATCTAACGCTGGTTTTCTCAAAATTAGGAACTTTTCATGAAAAACTATTTGGTACCGGTTGAGGGATGGTGTCCGCTACTACGCCTACCAAATATTTTTTCGATTAAAGTGCTTAATTTTGAGAAATCGAACCTTAGATGCCTTTCGCCATACTGATTTCAGAGAGTTAACTCCTAGTGTGCCGCTGTAAGCACGCTCAAAGCAGTCGATTCATTCTGACACTTGACGACACTGTTATTATAGTCACTGTAACTTTATCTATAGGCGAATTTGAGTAAAGCTCATCGATCATTTCGACATCTGGTGGTCGTCACAAGAACCACGAAAAAAGTGTCGTTGGCCAAAAAAGTGCATTGGCAGCATATGGAGGGAGTTCGATTTTCGCGTGTTCTGGTTAATTCATCCATTTAAATGAAAGCTGAAATAGTCGCAAATTGGAAGAAAATTTTGTTTGCTTTGGGATGAGCTTCCATCCGGAGGTTGCTTGCCAAGATAGTGCGGTGGAGGCACTGCAAGAGATGTGCTATTTAATCGGAAAAATCATATGCAAGCACCCACCGGATGGAAGCTCATCCCAAAGAAAACAAAATTTTCTTCCAATGAATTATTGGCAGTGGCTGATTTTCTACCCGCCGCAGCCACATCCAGGCGTTATAGTATATGCAGAAAATTGCCAGCAAGAGTTAACCGCCAGAAATTTGTATGGCGAAAGACATCTAACGCTGGTTTTCTCAAAATTAGGAACTTTTCATGAAAAACTATTTGGTACCGGTTATGAGGGATGGTGTCCGCTACTACGCCTACCAAATATTTTTTCGATTAAAGTGCTTAATTTTGAGAAATCGAACCTTAGATGCCTTCCGCCATACTGATTTCAGAAAGTTAACTCCTAGTGTGCCGCTGTAAGCACGCTCAAAGCAGTCGATTCATTTGCGACATTTCTATTATTTTGCGCATATACTATAGCGCCTGGATGTAACAGCGGCGGGTGGAAAATCAGCCACTGCTAATAATGAATCGACTGCTTTGAGCGTGCTTACAGCGGCACACTAGGAGTTAACTTTCTGAAATCAGTATGGCGAAAGGCATCTAAGGTTCGATTTCTCAAAATTAAGCACTTTAATCGAAAAAATATTTGGTAGGCGTAGTAGCGGACACCATCCCTCATAACCAGTACCAAATAGTTTTTCATTAAAAGTTCCTAATTTTGAGAAAACCAGCGTTAGATGTCTTTCGCCATACAAATTTCTGGCGGTTAACTCTTGCTGGCTATTTTGTTCATATACTATAGCGCCTGGATGTGGCTGCGGCGAGTAGAAAATCAGCCACTGTCGATAATGAATTATTGGCAGTGGCTGATTTTCTACTCGCCGCAGCCACATCCAGGCGCTATAGTATATGCACAAAATAGCCAGCAAGAGTTAACCGCCAGAAATTTGTATGGCGAAAGACATCTAACGCTGGTTTTCTCAAAATTAGGAACTTTTCATGAAAAACTATTTGGTACCGGTTATGAGGGATGGTGTCTGCTACTACGCCTACCAAATATTTTTTCGATTAAAGTGCTTAATTTTGAGAAATCGAACCTTAGATGCCTTTCGCCATACTGATTTCAGAAAGTTAACTCCTAGTGTGCCGCTGTAAGCACGCTCAAAGCAGTCGATTCATTCATTCATTTATTCCCTAGTGTGCCGCTGTAAGCACGCTCAAAGCAGGCGATTCATTGCATCCGATGATATTCACACCCCTGCGGGTTCAAAAATTGTAAACAAAAACTGCAAACAAAAAATGTGTTTTTACCTGATGGTGTTTTCCGAAACATAAAAAATATCTTACTATTTTAGATTATTTAGTATTCTTTCCTTCTGATTTTATTACAAATTTATAAGAAAACATGCGATGTTTAATAGATAATTGTGATTCAACGATATGCCAGAGCAAAGTGAACGGATTATCGAGCCACAGGTAACTCATTGAAGTATGAAAGCGATGCAAAAACTGATGTTTCAATGCCCATCTGTAGATTGCCTAAAGATACAAAGAGACGCGTAATCTGGTTGAAGGCCCTTGATCCGTCAGGCACCCGATTAAGAATTTTGGATGGTTCAAGGATCTGCTCTAAACATTTCCATGATTCCGACTACTTCATACTAAATGGGAAGCGCAAATTGAAATCTGAAGCGGTACCATCCCTAAACCTCGGATCATTTGCGGAACTTCCTTTGTCACAGTTTGCCGATAACGACCATCCTGCACTACATCGCAAAACGGCCCCAGTATGCGATCCGTGGGATATACCAAGAAAAGTTTATCAACGTGCTAAAAAGCCAGAAGAAACTTTGCCCAAGCCAATAAAATACAGCGTAGATCTGAAAAATGCGCACCTGGATAAGATGAGTCCAAGGTTGGCCAAACACGTGTTGCCCAAAATATACAATCAACTGCAGAAGACCACACTCCGGTTGAATCGCTACAAACGCCAATTCATGTACTACCGAAAACAGTCGCTTCAACTGAAGAATCTGCTTCTCGAATTGTGCACTCACCATGGCATCCCCGTACCGAAGCGGGTTTGGGCGCGGAACCGCACCCTTCAGATCAGTCAAATGCTACCACCGGTGGATAGTGAGGACGAAGCGGATGATGACGAGACGGAATCGGATCCGTTGGCAGGAGTCGTGACTAACGATCAATCACCGAAACCGGTTGAGGTCAGTTCGGAGGACGAGGATGATGATAGCGATGGCGACGGTAGTGCGAACAATTACGGCGCCCGCTTGGAAGACCAGGCCGTCGAGAAGCTGATGTCCGTGCTGTGAGAAATTGGTAAACGAATGGTGACTTGGATTTGAATAAACTTCCATTTCCTAATTGGTTAAATAAGTGCTTTGTATTTTTTGTTAAATCCATCTATTCTTAAGGATTCCAGAATTCGCTCGCAGTGATTATTATATTTATTCAACCGGAGTGTTCGTAAATAGTTTTCCACCTGATTGATCCACCTTGCTCGTTTCGCACCCCGCCTTGCGCCTGTTGGATCGTTGTCCGACATTCTGTCTAAATACCAGGCCCACCGCAGTATTTTTATTTGCGCGGTGTGAACCGGTGGGTGTCATGGTTGGTTCTCCCAAAAGCTCATGCAATTCGTGATTTGTTGGCCATCTCTACGTACCGTCCGCCATCTGCAACCCACCATAGATGGTACGCAGCACTTTCCTTTCAAAAACTACAAGTACGCGTTGGTTCTCCACAAGCATCTTCCAGGGTTCGGTTCCTTAGAGGACCACTGGTCTCATATGTTTAGAGAATTTAGAGTGGGGGAAAATTATGACCTAGGTCTTCGCCGCGTTGATACAGATCTTCCAGCTGGTGAGACACTCTGTCAGGGAATCCAGGCCTACTTGCAGTTTTGCCACTAGCGCTCTGATCACTCTACCGTTGTATTGTCGGCGTAGCACCAACTTAGAATTCGGAAGTCCGGACTTCCGAACCGAACTTTCTTCCGAAGTTTTATCTGTCAAACTAATGGATGCGTTGTTTAGCGCATCTTTAGGGGAATCCAGCGCACTACTTCCGAAGTTGGGAAAGTTGCCTGTATCTGGAGAAAAATCCAACTTCGGTATAAAAAGCGGTATAAATTTATTCCGGATACACAATAGTAGACGATGGAGGAGTCATCTACAAACAGAGGCAGAATGCCGCCTTCTGGAGGTTCTTGCATATCGGAGGTGAATAGGTTAAACAGCAGTAGCCCAAGGATTCTGGGAGACGCCTGCGACGATGTTGTGCGCATTGGAACACGCTCCGCTGATTGATACCCAGAATGTCCTTGTCGGAAGGTAATTGTTGATGATTTGCTGGGAAGATTGTTTACATTGTCGGTTACATTGGGGTTACATTGTCTAATAATGCCTTCTCAACATCGAGTAAGGCCAAGGCGGATGTTATTGAGACAAACTTGTTCCGTCTGAGGACGTTGGTAACTAGAGTCAGTTTGTGTACGGTTGACCGACCGCGTCGGAAACCAAATTTGTTCCTCGAGCAAGATGTTGAGATTTTCGACAGACTCAAGTAACCGGTGATGAATAGCTTGGATGAACCTGAGAGAAGGCTGATGGGACGATAACTTTTAGGGGAGGAAGGATCCTTCCCCGGCTTACGGGTGGGTTTGACTTTCGCTGACTTCCAGGACGATGGAAAGTAGCTGAGCCGGAGACACTGATTAAAGATCAGCGAAAGGTGCTCAAAGAACGGAGCACTCATGTGTTTGAGCTCAAAATTCAGAATGTTATCGAAACCTGGGGCCTTGATATAGGCCGTCAATTTGCCAGCTGAGGTCTCCAACTCCTCCGAAAAGTCGTTGGGAGTCAGATAAATGTTGTGTACATACTCGTTAACGGCTGCTTCGTGTGGACTGATGATGTTCTGTCCAAGATTATGTGAGCTGACGAAGTGACGACCTATTTCAGCGACCTTCTCTGCAGGAGTTATCAAGCCATCCTTAGAGCCATTATTGTCTACTGGAATTAAAGTAGGAATGGGCCGAGGCTTGGATTTTAGTATTTTGGTTATTTTTAAGAACGGCTTAGCATAGTCTGGGAAGGTCTGGAAGAGTGCGGATTTTATTCGAGAAATCGTTATTTTTGAGGTCCACTACTCCGCAATCGAATCAAATCTTTGGTGAGTGTATCGATGGTTAGGGTGTGGCTTACCTGCCGAGCCGTTTGTACATGTTGTACTTGGGCCACCAAGATCGCCTCCTCGATGGAACGCAGCTGCCGATCAATTGCTTCAGGCGTTACCGACCGCGCCTCGTAGTCGACGTTGGCGTCCACGCACCTTTGGAACCGGCCCCAGTCGACTCGATGATAGTTTCGCCGGGACTGCTGATGCCGATTAACCGAAGAGCCCACTTCCGCCACCACCGGACAGTGATCCGAGCTCCTGCTAGTCGACGGACTGCTAGATGTGGTCGTTCATGTTGGTGATGTACAAGTCGATTGTCGAATGGACGCCGGACCTACTCAGCCGAGTAAGGGAATTCGGGCTCAGGATCGTGTAGTGACCTCCCTCCATATCATTGCTCCAGATGGTGCCGTTTCGATTGCCGCGACTGTTGACCCAGGCTTGATGTTTGGCATTCAGTGTTATACTGACCTTGTTAACGCGTTAGCTTGACGATGTCCCTGCGAAGGACAGCCGATGAACCATCGCCGGCTTTAGCTTGAGTTGGACAGTACGCTACAATAAGCTTGATTGTGCCGACGGAAGTGGTCACTTCGACACCGATGGCCTCGATGTTGCTCAGTGGAAGCTTGGCAGCTGGCTACAGTTGATGTTGTAGCGAAGAGCAATGGCCACACCAGCCACCCACCCGCACCTTGTTCGACCAGTCGAGTCGCACGATACGAAATTCCGGGATGTGACGCTGAATATTAGTGCTGTCCAATGAGCAGCTCGAAGTTGTTCTTGTCCTGCTCGTTTTTTTTTTGCCAACAAATGGGCATGAGCAGGACCGGAAGAAACTTCAAGCCCTCAGTGGACAGCACTATTATATTGCTACCTACAATGGCTGTCGGTTTTCTCTCATCTTCATCACTTAACAGTTGACAGTAGTTGGCAGGGTTGCCGAATGTGCTGCGTTGCGAACATTCCCCTCCCCGTAAGGATTGGTACCCGTACCATGCTGAGTCTTACAGGTTCCTGCGACGTCCAGTACTGCCAGCCTAGACACAGGTCTCTTAAATAATCCTCTCGTCGTTTGTAATACGGCTTGACGAACTCTACCATCCTTTTCTTTCATCACGTCCACTATTCGTTCACGCGTCCATCCATTGCGTTTGTTGTCCTCAATGATGACTACTAAGTCACCCGAATTTACGGGTTTGGCTTCACCAAACCATTTGGTCCGTCTTGTAAGTGTAGGAAGATATTCCCGTATCCAACGCTTCCAAAAATAGTTCAAGTTTCCTTGCACAAGTACCCAGGTTGTAACCTCTCAGTTACAATCCTATCGTAGCATCGATCAACAATAAAAAAAAATGTACATAAAAAATAATATATATATATATATATATATATATAATTTATGGTCCTAGAATTAAATAAATAGATTAAGATAGTGATGTTATATATTTAAAAGTTTTGTTATCCCATCCTAGTTCCTTTCCTTCGGTGTCAGATGCCCTTTACAACCCTATTATAAATTTAAATTTGAATTATCCCTTACCCCCTGACACCAAGCAACCGCTGACAACAAACGAACGTTTGTAACAACGACCGTAACCCGCTACCATGCTACCATGTCGGTAACAATACGCATTATGCCATGGCGGTTTTGTAAACTGCGGTCCAGCGGATATAAAAACCACCTGAAACGAGGTTCAGGATCTTATTCGGTAACAGAAAAGCTAAAGTTTCAAACCACAGTTCGCATTTTTAAAAGTAAATTAATTACCACTTTGCAGTGACAGAAAATCAGCATCTTCCCGTAGCGATAAGCCAGTCGGAGTGCTAAGTTGTAGAAGATTCCGTGCGCGATTCTACCATCCTGGTATCTGCAGTGAACCTAGTGCCTGCCAACTGTGCCACTTAGGCGTACATCGACCGGAGCGTAGGTGGTGAACGCAGCGAGTGAAGCTTACCGAAGCAATAGAGAGACGCCATACCATCTCGGCGACCAAACCATTCATCCACCGAACGTCGGGACGAGGGGCCGGTTCATCGAGCGAGCGACGTCAACTTCGACCGGATTGTGGGTGGTGGCGAGTCCTAGGCTGGTGATCGACGACTCCCGTCATTATCGTCGCATCACACGTGGCGAGAGCGTGACAACGGCCGTCTTGGAGGTGAGAGCCCCTGTAAGGTCCGGCGGGATTACCCCCGCTTGCAGGACGCTCAATATCCGATGAGTTGTCACCCCGCTAACGAGCTTAGGAACGTCACCGTGTTTTCTTCTCCCCACCCCGCTTCAACACCCCGATGAATGCCAGCAGAAATTGCAGCAACTGGAGTCTGCGCACTGCACTACATACGCCCTGAATGACCGCTACCCGAGTAAAAAGGTGTGTTATATCTTCTCCCCATTCCCATTCCTAAAATTGTTTAAATTAGAATAAAATTGCTTTATTATTAGTTCATTTCACTATTTATTATTTATTATTTTCTTAGACCATATTATCCCTATTCCACCATCTTTGAATTGAATTGAATTAGTGTTTGATCGGTGCATAAACGTGGGAAGTTCGTTCCGTCATTCAATAACTCCCGGATTGACCCTGAGCTTAGATTAAATTAAATATTAACTTTCAAGGTGTTGTGAAGCTCTCGGCTTGGACATCCTAAATCTACGGGAGGTTGTTTGACACCACTCGAGCTGCCCAAAATAAAGTGGTTGGGGGTTAGCGCCTCTTCTTCCGGTGAATCGAGTGGCAAGTATGTTAGAGGTCGGGAATTAACTATTGACTCTGCTTCCACCAGGTGTATAAGCAAAGCTTCATCGTCGAATTTTTGGTCCTGTGGTATACTCATCAACGCTGTTTTGACGGAGCGTGTCAGACGCTCCCATGAGCTCCCCCATATGAGGAGCGGATGGAGGTATGAAGAACCACTTCGTCTCCGTATCTGTATAGGTTGCTGCAGCTTCTTTATTGATGCGCTGCATTTGTTCTTGCAGAATTCCATTGGCTCCTACGAAGTTTCGCCCATTGTTGGAGTAAATCTCCAACGGTGCTCCTCTCCTGCATATAAATCTGCGGATGCATGATATGCAAAATATTCATCTTTTAGCATTAGACCGACCTACTTTCACTAGTGTCGGTCCGAAGTAGTCGATCCCAATGTAACTGAACGGTACTCCAGGTGAACGAGCTGCAGGTAGTGGAGCCATTCTTGGTATAGCTGGTTGCGACTTGTATACCTTGCACCATTGACACAGTCTTGTCACTGGTCGAACCGTAACGCGAGTCCGGGGAATGTAATATTTCTGGCGGAGTTCATTGACGATCGTCTCGGCGTTGCCGTAAAGATATTTCCTGTGATAGTAATCCACGATTAAGTAGGTTACATTATGCTTTCGAGGAGGTATGACAGGATATTTGAGGTCAAATGCATCCACACGTGTCGCTCCCGTGAGGCTATCTAAACGTAGAACTCTGACATTATCAAGCGTGGACGTAAGCTTCTATTGCGCTTTATTGGCTTTGTAAACCGTGAAAGGATGAAAAACGAATGCTACCATTCTCAGCAATCTGCTCCAATTGGAAAACGTTCATAATCGATTAGTGGTGTTATCACTTCGTGAAACAAGTGACATGGACGTAATTCATCTTCTGTCGAAATGCTTGGGGTTATAGTCCTCGGCCACAGCTCCTGCGGCTTACTCAAAAACTCCAACGACTTCCGACGTCGAAGCATGGTCCTTTGCCCCATTTGGTAGCCTCATCTGCGACATTCAATTTACATTTACATTCATTTTTTGTTGTTAGCTCCAACACCTCTAATGCAACAAATAGTTTATAAAGGCGATGTTCGGAACGACGCAAGGCCAAAACAGTGTTGGAATCAGACCAACAGAACCGTTGTTTGATTTGTATTGATTTTCTTCCACGAACAGTAGCAAGCGAGCTCCGAAAACGGCCGCCATCAGCTCCAAGCATGGAATAGACACATATTTCCATCCTAGAACCTTGGCTACTGCTGTACAGTACTGCCTTGCTTACTGATTCGACCATTGAAGACATAAAGCTGCTAAAAGTTTGCAGCGTCATATCAGGAAATTCAACCAAGTGTTGAGTAAGTTTTTCCACCAGTTCTTGTAAAAGGACTGAATTGGCGAGATGACTCCGCTGGTCAGCCGCAATAAGATGGCTTACCAAGTTCCTGACCACCATTCCGAAATCGATGAGAGTTTCTAACCGCTCTAATTTTGGGGCTGGAGGCTCACGAACGGTTTTGATCAGCCTACTTATGATGACTTCCGGACGTGCATAGAGCGTTTGAAGCGTCCGAATCACTTCCGGTACTGAATCTGGATCTAACAGATTATACCGCACTGGTTTGAGTGCATTTCCTTTCAAGGACCTTTGTAATCGGGCAAGGTTTTCCACTCTACTGTATCCACAGGCGGACCTGCTGTTGCGAAGACTACTTATGAAAAGTGGCCACTCTTCCGGGTTACCGTGGAAGTCGGGCAGATCCCTGGGCATTACCTGCCTCGCTGCAAGTTGCTCTGGTGATGGCCGACGGACTTCTTGGAACAGAATGTCCACTTTTTGGTTACGGCCGGCGTCTCGTATGGTTTGCTGATTTCTGCTAGGACCTATTTTATTCAAGCGTGCAAAGCTACTCAACGTGGCTACTCAACAAATTGAATCCGCGTCTATCCAAAATGCAATCGGTATCTGGCTCCATTGCATGATTTACATTGGGCGGAAACAAAGGGGCCGCCGTGGTTGGCAATTTACTTTATGTTACAGCTCCTTTTGACACGTCTCTCAATGGCCATAGTGAATGTGCATTCGACGCTAGTGGTTCTGCATTACGCTGCTGTAGTTGAAGTTGACACCTCTTCAGTTGGTCTCGAAGCTCCTGCATGGTTTGGCGATCAATCTTTGTACTTTCTTGGCACTTTTGCAATTCCGACCTCAGTAGTACAAAATCCTCGTTGACTTCATCGTGCTTTTCTTCACTTCTTTTCAGATCCCGTTTTACTACTGCCACTCGCTTGGACAAAATTTTTGTTTACATCACAATCCTTCATTCTATGTACTCGCTTTGCCATCAATGACGTCGTCATTACGGTCAAGAGAAATTGGTGTAGACATAGACTGACCGACCTCAGTATTTGTTTTGACCATACATGCACCTTTTTCCCCTTTCTCTGAGAAACGATCGGGTGTATTCACTCTCCTATTTACGCTCACCGGAAAATAAGGGGTCTTCGGGTCAGTGAGCGATTTGCTTTCTGGGAGCGACGCTGCTATTTGACCCACCCAGACGTTGACGTTCTTGTCTCGATCTCGGGCTTCGATCTCCTGGATACGACTGCGTATGCTGCGAGCATCATTCTCCTCGTTTAACGTACACTGTTTGAGAAGATCGTACTTTGAATTTACAAACTCTTTTTCCATCGTGATCTCCAATTCCTTTTTTCGCAATTCCTGTTCTTCTGCTAGACGTTGTAGGTTGATTGCTAACACGGCTCTACGATTAGAAAATGTCGTATGGTTGGAGACGGACCGTGAAATCAGCTATGGAGGCATTGACTCTGGCGCAGGAGAAATGCCACCAACCGGAACATTTGTCGCATTGTACGATGTTGTCGGCAGAGTCAGGGCAATCGCAGCCCGCATATCCGTATGATGCATCGATGTCTGAAGAAATATTAGACATTTGTCAGCGAATCTCTTTAAGTTTTGTTCACGAAAACAAAACACCGATTATTTAGCGCGTGAAGCTTAAAGCTGCAATAAATTTTTATTCATTAGAATATATTAAATTTTCAACCAAATAAAATTATGCGCACAGATTCGATTCACCCTAATGTTTGATAGATCTCGCGAACAAATGGGTTTATTACTGTTGTGGTTTGCTTCTCTTGGTTGTGGGGGTCATGAGTGTAGTACTCACACTTGTGGACCTCGAGGAACTTCACGACGGACTAGTAGCTTGTCTTCAAATCGGATAACCTCGAGGTCTCTGCAGTTAAATTGCTATTAAGCGGGAAATATTGATTCGACCATCAAAAAGAACAATGAGCGGCTTCGTGAACAAGGATTTCTTTCACAGAAACTGCTTCCAATTTTATAGTTCGTAAAGCATAATCGCGTGTTTATTGGTTGATTCGCGGTGTGAGTAAATTGGTGTGAGAATGAGAGTGAATGCAACTGCGCTTAGCAATAACAAAACTCGTCCAGGAACTAAGAGATCCTGTCCGGCTTGGGCGTGTTAGTATTTTGGAACCTATTTTGATCTGTTAAATACGCCCTAGAATTGAGGACATTTCCACCTGGATCTTACATTTAAATCCTTTTCGTGATTCCACGAGTGCATGAAAGTAGAAGATTAAAATGTAAATCTGTTCCGACAAGCTTCCCAATATTTAAATATGAAACGGTAAGAATGTCGAAACTAATATAGATGAAACGAAACTAGGATTAAGAGGAATCATTACAAAAGTACAATTACTTGTCGGCTGGCGAGCGAACATCGTCGATCTTCAGAATCATCTTCACCAGCTGCGTGGCCAAGATGATCTGCTGCTTCTTTGAGTGTAACGATTCGATCACGTGATGCTCCTTCATGTCCGAGTTTCCGGACAGCATGCAGTCGACTCCCAGCGTAGAGCTGTTCTCCGCGACGTGGCGAGATTTCAGCTCGGATAGGGTTTCGATGGGTAGCAGACCGCTGTTCTCGGCCAATGCCAACGGCACCGATTCCAGAGCAACGCTGAATGCTCGGAAAGCGTACTGTTCCAGGGTGGACAACTGGTCGGCCTCGCGGGCAACGGCCAACGAGCAACTAATTTCCGCAGCACCACCTCCATACACGATGCGGGAATCTTGAATGAGCGATCGAACCACGCACAGTGCATCGTGGATTGAACGCTTAGCTTCGGCAGTGATCATCTGATTGCCTCCGCGGATCAAGATGGTTACTGCGCGTGTATTTTTACATTCCTCAATCACCAACATCTTATCCTTTGTTGTTCCAAAGCCTACAACGTTAAACAATAGATTCACGAAACATGAAACAGCTATATTTTTCTTATACTTACTTAACTCCCTCACTAGTCCGGCGTGGCCCAATTTATCAGCGGTCAGCTCTTCGAATCGCGGCACGATTCGTCCACCAGTGGCAATGGCAATCAGTTCGATTTCAGGACCGCCGACCCAACGAACAGCTGGCAGTTCCTGCTGGAGCAGCAGATGATTCGCTTCATCGTCAAAACCCCACTGGCAGATGGCCAGAGTAGCTCCAGCTTCCTTGACCTGCTTGACCATGGTCAAGAACTTCTCCTGTTCGTACTCTCGCAGCTTGCGATAGTCCTCGGCCGAGGTGACGTCCAACTTATGCTTGGTCTTGGGCTTTGGTGGTTCGAACGGGCAGGTGAGGATAGCCAACTTGACGTCCTTCAACGTTTTCGGCATTTGTGAATGTGACATGGTTTTGTCCACCACGACGCCCTTCACCAGACAAGTATCCTCCATACGACCTCCGACTTTGCATTCCAGCTTAATCAGTTCGAAGTTTACATCCTTCTTTTCCAAGTCGGCCACGGTCAGCACCGCATCAACAGCAATTTCCGCCATCTGGCGGTGGCATTTATTAACAATTTTGCTTCCCAGCGTCGTCATTGCCACCTTAACCAGCGGTTCCTTGTTGTCCCGAGAAATCGGAAACGGTTCAGCAACCAAATCCAAGTGTTTGATAGCGCACTGGGCAGCCAGCTCAAAACCATCAGCAATTCGGATCGGATGGATACCACGGTCCAGCAGAGACTCGGCTTGCTCCAACAGTGCTCCGGCCAACACGACAACACCCGTTGTTCCATCTCCGATCTCATCGTCCTGCGACTGACTAAGCTGCACCATCAGCTTGCCGATTTCATGGTCCACATCCATCAGCTTCAGGATCGTAGCGCCGTCGTTCGTCACAGTCACTTCCCCGTCGCCGCTGACCATCATCTTGTCCAATCCTTTGGGACCCAACGAGGTTCTGATGGTGTGGGCGATCTGCTTGGCTGCCTGGATGTGACTCTACAAGATAATGGTTACGAAATGTATTATTATTGAAATTTATTTTGACTGACTAAAAATCGATGTAATTTATTTGAAAAACTTGTGTTGTCTGGAAGTTTGCCTTTCTTAGATCATGATATTGAGGTTAGGAAACAATCGATTCATCCGGCTGTTTTTAAAAAAGCTATTATTATGAGGACATCCTGCATTTCATCGCAGATTTTTCACAAAAAATACTTTTCGATTACACAAACGACACTTTTATATACATTTTCCACTCAAAAATGTATATTACTGTTTTATTCCAGAAACTTCTAGAGCCGTGTTGAATTCATCCCACACAAAAACACCAATATTCAAATCACAAAAACTTTCCAAACCATGTGACGAATTTTGAAATCTTCAGCAACTATTCTGCATTCCCTTACCTTAATAGCTTCGTTTCCGGTGAGTCGCTTCTGGTTTTCCTGATCCCGCAGGATGATGAACGGTCTCCCGTACTCATCGAAGGCGATACTTCCCGGTAAGGACATCATCTTTGCAGACCACCTTTTTGTATCCTATCAGCAGCAACGAAGACAATAACCACAAAACAATACTTCCTGGTGCTTCTGAAACGGAGAAAATGGTTATTCCGTTTTTCACGAATCGAATTTGAGCAAAAATCTAACGGGAACCTACCACACGCGAAAGTACCTCGTTCTCGTGATGGGCAGAAGAACGATGTTTTCTCGCTTCACGGTTGATGACAGATCGAGGAGGAGCTCTCGCGGGCGAAATGAGTCATGTTTTGCCAGGGGTATGCGAAGCGGCCATGTTTCTGATGCCAGCATCAAAATCATCGATTAATTTAATACGAAGGCGTAATCATAGACGTCGAAAACCTGCCATTGCAAATATTTGTTAAATATCATGATATTTTGGCGAAGTAGAGCGCTTGCTGCCGATCGAAATATGAAAATTTATTAAAGGCATCAATATTCTTGTTGAAATACACCTCGCATTCATACTTTCGCACAAGTTCTCGAAAAATCATGAAAAATAATTACGTCTATTTGGAAAAAATCAACTCGGAATAGGGGTTTGTTTACAAAATAGAATTGTCAGTGGGAAACCCAATTTCAACCGAACAATGGGAAACTCAAAGATGTTGGCTATTGTCAAACGTAGTGGGTAGGATTGGGGGTGCCAGATACCTGTGTTTTGCAGGGGTATGCGAAGCGGCCATGTTTCTGATGCCAGCATCAAAATCATCGATTAATTTAATACGAAGGCGTAATCATAGACGTCGAAAACCTGCCATTGCAAATATTTGTTAAATATCATGATATTTTGGCGAAGTAGAGCGCTTGCTGCCGATCGAAATATGAAAATTTATTAAAGGCATCAATATTCTTGTTGAAATACACCTCGCATTCATACTTTCGCACAAGTTCTCGAAAAATGATGAAAAATAATTACGTATATTTGGAATAAATCAACTCGGAATAGGGGTTTGTTTACAAAATAGAATTGTTAGTGGGAAACCCAATTTCAACCGAACAATGGGAAACTCAAAGATGTTGGCTATTGTCAAACGTAGTGGGTAGGATTGGGGGTGCCAGATACCTGGTGTTTTGCCTGTTTCGCTGTTTTTATTTTTTTATTCGGATGAATGACAGTCAAGAATCTCTCAAAAAGAGCGAAAAAAAAATTAACAGGGATTGACAGAAAAGGCCTTTGATGACACACTGTAAAAAAAACACCTTCGAAGCACAACCCAAAATTGGGTCCTAAAATGAAGAATCGACATTCGATTTTCTTTCCCTGCAGGGAACGATGAACACTCAAGAAAATCGACCAATTAATTGCATGTGCAATTTCTCATACGTTGCTGAAATATCCAATCTCATCAATTTGATGTGATACTCATGAGCATCATTCTTGCGGCACATACCTTGTATTTGAACAAGGCTTGGATTTAATGACATTAGGAATGCTTCTTAGAAATTACCCACCAACAGATCTGTTACCGAATCGTAGAGACAGGAATGAAAAAATGGCGTCGGAGAGAATTGATAGTACTGAACTGAAGCTAGCAAGGATTTATTTTTTTGATTATATGGAACTGGTAAGTGTTTTCTCATATTATTGCATTGTATTGATTATGAATCTTAAAGTATTCGACTTGGTATTCGATTAATTTCAGAAAATAGTTGCCGTATTGAAATATGCCACATGAAATTGGACTGAAGACGACACTATCAATGAATCTACCGCGGCAGTGGTAAAAATATTCAGATCATCCGGCGGATCGCGTACTTCTGTTCCGGCCAAAATTCCAGTAGCGTTGCGTTGCAAGACCTGTAGCAAAAAGTTAATCGTCTCCTAAGTGACGGAGAGAAGAAGTGCAACGTCTTATGGAATATTTCGCGGATTGGAAAAACAAGTCTGTGTCTGCCGTGTCTGCGTTTCACAAAATATTTATGCTGATTACAATAATTTAAATTCGGCTTCCACCGCTGAAGGTGGGTATTTATGAGTCGCTTTACTTTTTCGGACAGCTCCAGTGGAATTGCACAATGTAAGGTAAGGGGACATCCATTAATTACGTAACGCATAAAATTTACTTTTTCAACCCCCCTCCCCCATATTGCACACTTTTTGTATGAAGCATCTGAAAATTTTGTATACGGGTCGTCAAACTTCACTCAACCCCCTTCCCCTCTCTAAGCGTTACGTAATTTGTAGACGTTCCCTAAATTGAATCTTAACCGCATATATCTATTTTCTTTTTCTGTGAATTAAATATAAATATATTTAATAATCTTACTGTCGTGTTTTTATTGGCATATTAAACAAAAAATTAAGACAATAAGAAATGAAACCAGCGATTAAAATCATTGAATAAATAAATATATTTCATTGGTGAATATTTTCAAAAGTATGTGCCATCTTTATGGATTTCATGTTATACATAAATTCATTTGATGAAAATAAAATTGGGAGGAGATTCATTGACTTCCCACATACATTTCATTGGGCAAACCCCATTGCAAAAAATCCATGTGGGTTGGCACATACATCTAATGATCGGTTTTTCTTGAGTGATAAGGTAATCATCCTGAACGTTTCAGTTTTTATTTCGACTCAAAAATCGTAAAGAACATTGTTTAATTTGAAATTTAAAAATAGATGAATAATGCTTCCTCGACATTTTCGGTCTTGTTTGGCGTACGGATTCAAACGCACTAGCAAAACACCGCAGGGCACTTGACTCATCCTTTGACAGTTAATATATGGGGCTGACGTTTTGGGCTGATGGTTTACTCGTTCTGAAATGTTGCACAGCCAAAAATTTGCCTTAAAATGTCTTAAAAACAAAAATATTATTTTTACCGATTTAGATTTTTACCAGAATTTTTATAACATCGGTTCAAGTATTCTTGACCGATGCACTATTGTTTGCAACCATAAACTAGGTAGGGCTTTAGGACCCAATTTGAGAAAAGATTTCTCGCTCTCGCGAAAGCTTTCATGTTTTTCTGTTGATTGCGCTATTTCAGTTCAAAATTTGAAAATCCGTGTAAAAAAAGTTTTGTGATTTCTCGACGAATCATGCAAAATAAAGCAACTCCCCAAGTAACCTTACTTACTTGATACTTGATGGGCTACAGCTCTTCGATGAACCTACGCCGAATGGAGTATCCTTCTCCACTGGACTCGATCCTGGGCCAATCGCTTCCAGTCACCCTGAACATTGAGCGCCATCAGGTCCTCTTCAACTGCAAAAAGCCATCGTGTACGCGGCCTTCCACGAAGCCTGCGGCCTCTTCCGAGTTCTCTACTAAATATTATCTTCGCTTGACGTTCTTCCGGCATACGAACAACGTGACCAGCCCAAGTAATCACCAAGCATTAATTAATGCATGTAATCGATCACAGATCAGCATATTAAATGCTAATTGCATTAGATCAGATTCAACGATGTAAAGATGCATTCATTCATCAACTGTCAAGCAACGATACACTAGTTCAGCGTTATGAATGCAGCGATGCATTACTTATGTTTTATTTCAACATGTCAAAGTATTGAAGCATTACAGTCGGGATTCGCTGGTTGGGATTTTAATACTTGGGCCTCCGCTGGTTGGGTCATGGCCCAACTAAAAAGCAACCGTACGTCAAAATTCAATGTAAACACGGAAAACGGGATTGGGCGTCACTGGACATCATTTGTGATGTTCAAGTCGAAATACACGTGTTCAAATGGCTGTCAGTTGGCCCAACTAAAAAATCGAATTCGTTAGTTGGGTCGAGGTCGTGGCCCAACCAGCGAATCGCGACTGTATTTCGGTCGTAAAAGGGCCTTTTTCCACTTTAAGTCAGCTTTGATGGCTGTATTATTTGCAAGCATATTACATCGCTTCGAAATTACAAAGATTCAAATTAATAATTTTCTTTTACGTTGTTGCAGTGTACACACTTAAAATAAATCGCCGAATTCGGTAAAATTTTACCGAAATCTCAACAGCAGAACTGTTCGGTAAATAATTTAACTGATTTTCGGTGATTTTGACAGTTGAGCAATGGAAAAAATTACAAAAAATCTGTAAAATAAATTACCGAACAGTTCTGCTGTTGAGATTTCGGTAAAATTTACCGAATACGGTGGAATGAGTTAAGTGATATTATTTTATTTCAAAATAGTGAATATTACACCACAGACAAACAGACATTGGGGGCAGCAGGGACTATGTCCAAGGGCTTGACGATCCCTCCCCAGGCCATCTGCGAGTTGTGGCGCCTGCCTAGGATGTGGTGGGGTTTGACAGTGGGCCCTGTTAAACCTCTATAAAAAGCTGCATGTATCCGCAAGTAGGCTCCGCCAAAGCGACCGTGTGCCGCTCAAAGCGCACAAGCCCAAGTCCTGGTGTTAGGTGGGGCGCTAAACAGCCCTGACACGACGGCCCTCCGACGAGACAGGAGGTTTGCGCAGGCCCAAGAATTATTATTTATTTAATCAGACTAAGGCCGAAGTGGCCTGTGCGGTATATAAGAGTCTTCTCCATTCGGCTCGGTCCATGGCTACACGTCGCCAACCACGCAGTCTACGGAGGGTCCGCAAGTCATCTTCCACCTGATCGATCCACCTTGCCCGCTGCGCACCTCGCCTTCTTGTGCCCGTCGGATCGTTGTCGAGAACCATTTTCACCGGGTTACTGTCCGACATTCTGGCTACGTGCCCGGCCCATCGCAGTCGTCCGATTTTCGCGGTGTGAACGATGGATGGTTCTCCCAACAGCTGATGCAACTCGTGGTTCATTCGCCTCCTCCACGTACCGTCCGCCATCTGCACCCCACCATAGATGGTACGCAGCACTTTCCTTTCGAAAACTCCAAGTGCGCGTTGGTCCTCCACGAGCATCGTCCAGGTCTCGTGTCCGTAGAGGACTACCGGTCTAATTAGCGTTTTGTAGATTGTCAGTTTGGTACGGCGGCGAACTCTATTCGATCGGAGCGTCTTGCGGAGTCCAAAGTACGTACGATTTCCAGCCACTATGCGTCTCCGAATTTCTCTGCTGGTGTCATTTTCGGCAGTCACCAGTGAGCCCAAGTACACAAATTCTTCTACCACCTCGATTTCGTCACCACCGATGCAAACTCGCGGCGAGTGGCTCACATTGTCTTCTCTTGAACCTCTTCCTATCATGTACTTCGTCATCGACGTGTTGATGACTAGTCCGATCCGCTTAGCTTGCCTCTTCAGTCTGATGTAGGCTTCCTCCATCTTCTCAAAGTTACGTGCCATAATATCTATGTCGTCGGCGAAACCAAATAGCTGGACGGACTTATTGAAAATTGTACCACTCGTGTTAATCCCTGCTCTTCGTATTACCCCTTCCAAAGCGATGTTGAATAGCAAACACGAAAGACCATCACCTTGCCGTAACCCTCTGCGGGTTTCGAAGGGACTCGAGAATGCCCTGAAACTCGAACTACGCACATCACCCGATCCATCGTCGCTTTGATCAACCGTGTCAGTTTATCCGGAAAACCGTGTTCGTGCATTAGCTGCCATAGCTGGTCCCGATCGATTGTATCATATGCGGCTTTGAAGTCGATGAATAGATGATGTGTGGGCACGTTGTATTCGCGGCATTTCTGCAGTACTTGGCGAATGGCGAACACCTGGTCCGTGGTGGAGCGTTCGCCCATAAAACCCGCCTGGTACTGCCCCACGAACTCCCTTGCAGTTGGTGCTAGTCGACGGCATAAAATTTGGGAGAGTACCTTGTAGGCGGCGTTCAGCAATGTGATTGCGCGGTAGTTGCTACAATCCAGCTTATCGCCCTTTTGGCACACACGACACCTTCCATCCACTCCTGCGGCAAAACTTCCTCCTCCCAAATCTTGGTAATGACCCAGTGCAGCGCTCTAGCCAGTGCCTCACCACCGTGTTTAAATAGCTCTCCTGGTAGTTGGTCAACCCCAGGGGCTTTGTTGTTCTTCAGCCGGCCAATCTCCTCCTGGATTTCCTGGAGATCTGGAGCCGGTAGAATTATGTCCTGCGCGCGTTCTCCCAGGTCCATCACCATACCGCCATCTTCGTCTGCCACATCGCCATTCAGGTGTTCTTCGTAGTGCTGCCGCCACCTTTGGATCACCTCACGCTCGTTCGTAAGAAGGTTCCCGTTTATGTCCTTACACATATCAGGCTGTGGCACGTGGCCCTTACGTGAACGGTTTAACTTCTCATAGAACTTTCGTGTGTTATTAGCGCGGTACAGTTGCTCCGTTTCTTCACGGTCTCGATCTTCCTGCTGGCGCTTTTCCTCCGGAAAATCGAGTTTTGTCTGTTCCGCGCCTGTTTATATCGTGCCTCGTTCGCCCTCGTGCGGTGTTGCAGCAATCTCGCCCATGCTGCATTCTTCTCTTCCACTAACTGCTCACATT
The DNA here is from genome assembly GCF_024139115.2 of Armigeres subalbatus. Lineage (NCBI taxonomy): Eukaryota > Metazoa > Arthropoda > Insecta > Diptera > Culicidae > Armigeres > Armigeres subalbatus. Next base: position 436,575,120 of record NC_085140.1, on the reverse strand, counting down.
CGCCGTCATACCAGTCGTTTCTCTGATCCGGGGGCACCGTGCCAAGTGCAGCGGTTGCGGTGCTACCAATGGCGGATCGAATATCTCTCCAGCCATCTTCAAGAGACGCTGCGCCTAGCTGCTCTTCCGTTGGAAGTGCCACTTCCAGCTGCTGCGCGTATTCTTGGGCTAGTCTACCATCTTGTAGCCGCCCAATGTTAAGCCGCGGCGTCCGACTTCGACGCGTGTTGTACACCGTCGAGAGTTTTGAGCGCAGACATACTGCAACGAGGTAGTGGTCGGATTCAATATTCGCACTGCGGTAAGTGCGGACGTTCGTGATGTCGGAGAAGAATTTACCGTCGATTAGAACGTGGTCGATTTGGTTTTCCGTTTCTTGGTTAGGTGATCTCCATGTGGCCTTGTGGATATTTTTGCGGGGAAAGAAGGTGCTTCGGACTACCATTCCGCGGGAGGCTGCGAAGTTTATGCATCGTTGGCCGTTGTCATTCGATACGGTGTGCAGACTATCCGGTCCGATGACCGGTCTATACATTTCCTCCCTTCCTACCTGTGCGTTCATGTCACCGATGACGATTTTAACGTCCCGCAGTGGGCATCCGTCGTATGTCTGCTCCAGCTGTGCGTAGAACGCTTCTTTCTCGTCGTCGGGTCTCCCTTCGTGTGGGCAGTGCACGTTGATGATGCTATAGTTGAAGAAACGGCCTTTAATCCTCAGCTTGCACATCCTTGCGTTGATTGGCTGCCACCCAATCACGCGTTGGCGCATCTTACCCAGCACTATGAAGCCGGTTCCCAGCTCGTTGGTGGTGCCACAGCTTTGGTAGAAGGTAGCCGCTCGATGCCCGCTTTTCCACACTTTCTGTCCTGTCCAGCAAATCTCCTGCAGCGCCACGACGTCGAAGTTGCGGGGATGTAATTCATCGTAGATCATCCTGTCGCAACCTGCGAAACCTAGCGACTTGCAATTCCATGTTCCAAGCTTCCAATCGTGATCCTGTATTCGTCGCCTAGGTCTTTGCCGATTATATCGAGTCGCATTATCTCTTATATTGTTCGTAATGATTGGTTTTCTAGGCGGCTTATTGGGCCTGCGCAAACCTCCTGTCTCGTCGGAGGGCCGTCGTGTCAGGGCTGTTTAGCGTCCCACCTAACACCAGGACTTGGGCTTGTGCGCTTTGAGCGGCACACGGTCGCTTTGGTGGGGCCTACTTGCGGATACATGCAGCTTTTTATAGAGGTTTAACAGGGCCCACTGTCAAACCCCACCACATCCTAGGCAAGCCCCACAACTCGCAGATGGCCTGGGGAGGGATCGTCAAGCCCTTGGACATAGTCCCTGCTGCCCAATAAGCCGCCCTTAAAAACAACTATTACGAACGACATAGAAGATAATACGACTCGATACAATCGGCAACGACCTAGGCGACGAATAAAGGATCACGATTGGAAGCTTGGAACATGGAACTGCAAGTCGCTAGGCTTCGCAGGTTGCGACAGGATAATCTACGATGAATTACATCCCCGCAACTTAGATGTTGTAGCGCTGCAGGAAATCTGCTGGACAGGACAGAAAGTGTGGAAAAGCGGGCATCGAGCGGCTACCTTCTACCAAAGCTGTGGCACCACCAACGAGCTGGGAACCGGCTTCATAGTGCTGGGAAAGATGCGCCAACGAGTGATTGGGTGGCAGCCAATCAACGCAAGGATGTGCAAGCTGAGGATAAAAGGCCGTTTCTTCAACTATAGCATCATCAACGTGCACTGCCCACACGAAGGGAGATCCGACGACGAGAAAGAAGCGTTCTATGCGCAGCTGGAGCAGACATACGATGGATGCGCACTGCGGGACGTCAAAATCGCCATCGGTGACATGAACGCTCAGGTAGGAAGGGAGGAAATGTATAGACCGGTCATCGGACCGGATAGTCTGCATACCGTATCGAACGACAACGGCCAACGATGCATAAACTTTGCAGCCTCCCGCGGAATGGTAGTCCGAAGCACTTTCTTCCCCCGCAAGAATATCCACAAGGCCACATGGAAATCACCTAATCAAGTAACGGAAAACCAAATCGACCACGTTCTAATCGACGGTAAATTCTTCTCCGACATCACGAACGTACGCACTTACCGCAGTGCGAATATCGAATCCGACCACTATTGTGATTCTCGAGATATTATAGCATTTTCCTCATTCACCTCTGCCTCGCTTAGTTGTGCGCCGCTAAGGTATTTTGTCATATTATGGTACTTACTCAATTTAAGTGTAGAATATTACATCACAAATTAAACACAATTGCACTACTAATATCCACTTAAACAATATAACGAACGCAACGCAGACGATAGAAAAGAAAAAAAACTACTAAACCTCGAACAATTTCACTAAACAATGTCTTTTCGTAAAGGGACGACAATATGCTGCCTACCTTAGAAGCGAATGTGGAAAAGCTTACCGAAAGCTCACATAGTTTGACATTGGTTTATTTACTTTTTGCATGGCGCACAACTCGGCGCATGGGACCCGGCGCGTAATTGGTGAGCCAGTATGCTAATTTTAGAAAAGAATCGCAATACCTCGTCGCAGTATGTCTGCGCTCAAAACTCTCGACGGTGATCAACACGCGTCGGAGTCGTCCGCCGCGGCTTAACGCGCAGCAGCTGGAAGTGGCACTCCCAACGGAAGAGCAGCTAGGCGCAGCATCTCTTGAAGATGGCTGGAGAGATATTCGATCCGCCATTGGAAGCACCGCAACCGCTGCACTAGGCAGAAACCAGAAACGACTGGTATGACGGCGATTGTGAGCAGTTAGTTGAGGAGAAGAATGCAGCATGGGCGAGATTGCTGCAACACCGCACGAGGGCGACCGAGGCACGATACAAACGGGCGCGGAACAGACAAAACTCGATTTTCCGGAGGAAAAAGCGCCAGCAGGAAGATCGAGACCGTGAAGAGACGGAGGAACTGTACCGCGCTAATAACGCACGAAAGTTTTATGAGAAGTTGAACCGTTCACGTAAGGGCCACGTGCCACAGCCCGATATGTGTAAGGACCAGGTATCTGGCACCCCCAATCCTACCCACTACGTTTGACAATAGCCAACATCTTTGAGTTTCCCATTGTTCGGTTGAAATTGGGTTTCCCACTGACAATTCTATTTTGTAAACAAACCCCTATTCCGAGTTGATTTTTTCCAAATAGACGTAATTATTTTTCATCATTTTTCGAGAACTTGTGCGAAAGTATGAATGCGAGGTGTATTTCAACAAGAATATTGATGCCTTTAATAAATTTTCATATTTCGATCGGCAGCAAGCGCTCTACTTCGCCAAAATATCATGATATTTAACAAATATTTGCAATGGCAGGTTTTCGACGTCTATGATTACGCCTTCGTATTAAATTAATCGATGATTTTGATGCTGGCATCAGAAACATGGCCGCTTCGCATACCCCTGGTAAGGACATAAACGGGAACCTTCTTACGAACGAGCGTGAGGTGATCCAAAGGTGGCGGCAGCACTACGAAGAGCACCTGAATGGCAATATGGCAGACAACGGTGGCGGTATGGTAATGAACAGACATGCGACTTCCGGCTCCGGATCTCCAGGAAATCCAGGAGGAGATCGGCTGGCTGAAAAACAACAAAGCCCCTGGAGTTGACCAACTACCAGGAGAGCTGTTTAAACACGGTGGTGAAGCACTGGCTAGAGTGCTGCACTGGGTGATTACCAAGGTTTGGGAGTATGAGGTTCTGCCAGGAACTAATTAACCTGCCATATAACCTAATAAACCTAAATTAGTTCCTGCCACAAGTGTGTGCCCCATATAAAAGTTGGTGCTACGCCGACAATATATAAATAAAATATCTTTGTCCTTAACAGGGGTATGCGAAGCGGCCATGTTTCTGATGCCAGCATCAAAATCATCGATTAATTTAATACGAAGGCGTAATCATAGACGTCGAAAACCTGCCATTGCAAATATTTGTTAAATATCATGATATTTTGGCGAAGTAGAGCGCTTGCTGCCGATCGAAATATGAAAATTTATTAAAGGCATCAATATTCTTGTTGAAATACACCTCGCATCCATACTTTCGCACAAGTTCTCGAAAAATCATGAAAAATAATTACGTCTATTTGGAAAAAATCAACTCGGAAGAGGGGTTTGTTTACAAAATAGAATTGTCAGTGGGAAACCCAATTTCAACCGAACAATGGGAAACTCAAAGATGTTGGCTATTGTCAAACGTAGTGGGTAGGATTGGGGGTGCCAGATACCTGGTCCGACTGTTGTAGCAGCAATTGGGCCGCCTCGCAGTGGTTCAGGTTAAGCTGTGTTACCTGCGTGTCTGGATCCTTCTAGAGGCCGGACAAGCCTGGACACCGGTGAGGTGTCTGTTGTCTGTACCCGGGGGACAGATCAGACACCTTGGTGCAGCCTGACAGGTGCGAGCTTGGTGGCCTTCAGCTCCACACCTGCAGTAAGCTATGCCGTAGGTGTGGAGCTGAAGGCCACCAAGCTCGCACCTGTCAGGCTGCACCAAGGTGTCTGATCTGTCCCCCGGGTACAGACAACAGACACCTCACCGGTGTCCAGGCTTGTCCGGCCTCTAGAAGGATCCAGACACGCAGGTAACACAGCTTAACCTGAACCACTGCGAGGCGGCCCAATTGCTGCTACAACAGTCGGTTACTGAGTGTAAAGCTGATGTAGCCTTGCTGTCCGATCCTTACCGCATCCCTGCCGGTAACGGTAGTTGGATTGCGGATAAGTCCCAGATGGTGGCCATCTGGACTTGCGGGCGATATCCCATCCAGGAGATAATATCATCACCTGACGATGAGGGTTTCGTTATAGCAAAGGTAAACGGTGTTTACTTTTGTAGCTGCTACTGTCCTCCCAGGTGGAGTATAGTGCAGTTTACTAGGGTAGTAGATATTCTTGCAGCAAGACTAACTGGCTTAAAACCGTTAGTTGTAGCAGGCGACTTCAATGCGTGGGCAGTGGACTGGGGATCCCGGTTCACAAACGCTAGAGGTCATACCCTGCTAGAGTCGCTAGCGGTACTAAACGTAGTCCTGCTGAACGAAGGCCAAGTGCCAACGTTCAGGGGACCCAGCGGTGATTCATGCATCGATGTGACCTTCTGCAGCGCGGGATGGACGGTGGAGCCAGAATGGGAGGTTCATGAGGGGCATACCTCCAGCGATCATCAGGAAATCCGTTTTATGATCCGGTATACCCACGTAGCAACCACAAGGCGGATCGGCAAAGCCGATCTAGGATGGCGCACCTCGCAGTTCAACCCAGAACTCATGGAAGAATCACTACGATGGGAGACGCGAACAACGGGATTAAGTGGCGACGAGTTAATCGATGTACTAACCCGTGCATGCGATGTGACGATGCCTAGGAGGACCAAACCCCCCGGAAATCGGCAACCTGCGTACTGGTGGACTGACACAATTGCGGACCTTCGTAGAACCTGCCTTAGAGCAAAGAGAAGGCTGCGACGTGCCAGAACAGACGCTGAAAAGGTCGAGAGACGCAGGGTGTTCCAGACAGCGAGCAGAGCTCTGAACTACGAGATTAAATGTAGTAAGAGAGCCTGCTTCGAGCGGCTGTGCAGGATGGCAAACGATAATCCATGGGGAGATGCATACAGGATGGTGATGGCTAGGACTAATAGCACGCCACCTGAGAAATCTCCGGGGATGTTGGCCAAAATAGTAGACGGGTTGTTTCCGAGGCATGAATCATCGAACTGCCCGGATAAAAAATATCATTAAAATATCATAAATTTTATTGTTACAACACCATTTAAGACATAATTTTTACCATTGAATATAATGGAATTTTGGCAATAAAATCACATGAGAAATAATGGTTTTCGACGATAAAATGAATGGTAAATGGGACTTTTACAATAAAAAAGGGGGGTTGTTATGTATCTTTACAATAAAAAAATCGAAAATTTTCCATACAAAATTTTGAGCAAAACAGTTGATTTTAAGGTTCTTCAATGGGATGATTTCGAGCGACAAAATAATAGAAAACATTGTGATTTAAATGTTTTCAATTACTGTTTCTATTGTTTTACAATAGAAATACAACAGGATTTAGAATACATTATACTCCAACATTACAATAAAAATACAATACAATTATTTGCTTTACAAATTATTTTATTTTCAATTTAAGTTTGAAGCAGTTTAAACTTTATTTTAACTCATTTTACCTCGCTTTGCTGTCAGGACTTCCGAACCGAACTTTCTTCCAAAGTTTTATCTGTCAAACTAATTGATGTGTTGTTTAGCTCATCTTCAGGCGAATCCAGCGCACTACTTTCGAAGTTGGGTAAGTTGCCTGTATCTGGAGAAAAATCGAACTTCGATATAGAAAGCGTACTAACTTTGTTCCGGATAGACAATACATGTTATAAACCTGTGAAAATGTAAATAAAAAAAGAATGTTAGTTTTATTAGAAAAAGTACGTCGAGAAGAAAAGAAAAAAATACCTGCATCAGTTCTTATTATATCCCGTTGTTGAGATTGGCCAAGCATCAGTATTTCATCATAAGCTTCATTTCTGTAAAGAAACAAGGATACATGTTACCAGGTATGTCATCAGTTATTTTTTTTAATTTTTTTTGTTCGGGATGAACCACTGCGTCCATTATATACATTGAACTTTTGTAGTATAAGATTACGACTACCGGTGGTGAGTATAAGCCGTTTGCCAGCCCAGTATCATTACTTGACACTTTACCGGTCGCTACTAAACGCGCTAGGTGACCAAATTTGGCAGCGCGATAATACCGCTGCTATTTAATGAACTATCAAATGTCAAACGTTACCGGTACGGAATGCAGCCTTCAAAATGATAACCGAAAATAGTAACCGATGCGAAAAAGTTTGACAGAACGGCGAGTGTGATCAAAATACTCGCGCTCAGGCCCAGTAATGATGCTCTAACGCGCTCTAACACTTTAGATACTTACCACGGTACAGAAGCCATAGTGATCTACCGTTGCCCAGCACCAAAAACTGTAATGAAAAAGACACTTTCTGCACCATACAGTTTTATTATTTTCATCTCTTCACTAATTATAAACAAAACTGTACACGCTCAAATGAATCCAGCCATTCTCCGAGTAAAATGATAAACAAAAGTTTTTGTTCCCTTTAATTTTTTTGACCTCCAATTTTTATTTCATAACATTTCTAGACTTGCAATATGAAAATATATTACTTGAGAATCGGTATAACATTTTTATTCATTTTATAATCAAAGCTATTGTAATTTTATTGTTTTCAATTGTTATTTCATCAATATAATAAATCCATGAAATATTCCAAAATTATATTAATTCAATTACATTAGACGAATTTCCAGATCATCCAAACAGAAAACTTTCATAATTTGTTTAGTTTTTGGACGTGCAATACCAAACATAAGCGAACAATAATAATATAATAGAATGTATTGGTAACATTTAAATATATTGTTATGTTAATGTAAGTACAATAAAGATCTTTTACAACCGTGAACATTTTACAATAAGCGTACAATAGTTTATATTGTTTACCGCACAATCTATTGTATTTCAATGGGTTATGTCGTTCAAGTTACTGTAAATTTTTATCCGGGTGGCCCGCTACTCCATACGAGTCAGCTGACGTGGTACCGTTAGTGACTAACGAAGAGCTTATCGTAGCAGCAAGAAAACTTAAGCTCAATAAGGCGCCAGGCCCGGATGGTATTCCAAACCTGGCCCTTAAACACGCCATTCTTGCCAATCCAGATATGTTCAGGAGCTGCCTCCAGAGATGCATGGACGAAGGAAACTTCCCAGATCGATGGAAACGGCAGAAATTGGTGCTATTACCGAAGCCTGGCAAACAGCCGGGGGATCCTTCGGCATACAGACCAATTTGCCTACTCGACACAGCTGGAAAGCTGCTAGAGAGGGTCATCCTGAATAGATTGTCGGCCTGTACAGAGTGTGCTGGTGGCTTATCTAGCAACCAGTATGGCTTCCGTAAGGGCCGTTCTACCATCGAAGCAATTCGAGCGGTAACGGATACGGCCAAAATAGCGAGAGGTCTAAACAGAAGAGGTATTAGGTACTGCGCGTTGATTACACTCGATGTAAAAAACGCGTTCAACAATGCTAGCTGGGCAGCAATTGCTGACTCCCTGCACCGATTGAGAGTTCCGGATTACCTGTGCAGGATACTGAAAAGCTATTTTCAGAATAGGGTGCTGTTATACGACACTGATGTCGGTCAAAAGTCGATCGTAGTGTCCGCGGGTGTTCCACAGGGATCGATCCTTGGACCGGTTCTGTGGAACATTATGTACGATGGAGTATTACGCCTAAGTCTTCCGGCCGGAGTGAAGATAGAAGGCTTCGCGGATGACGTAATGCTAGAAGTAGCAGGTGACACTCTCGACGAAGTCGAACTGAAGGCTTCATACGCGATTGGCAGAGTGGAGGAATGGCTCAACTCGAGGCGGTTGTCCCTTGCACATCACAAGACAGAAGTCGTGGTAGTGCATAACCGTCATGGGCTGCAACAGGCGAGGATAAGAGTAGGGACCTGCACAGTTAACTCCGTGAGGTCTCTCAAGCATCTGGGCGTGATGATCGATGATAAGCTCAATTTTACGAGCCACGTCGATTATGCATGTCAGCGGGCTTCATTGGCGATAAAATCTTTATCACGAATGATGTCCAACAGATCGGCGGTGCATAGTCAAGTGCGTAGGCTGATAGCTGGCGTAGCATTGTCTATCATCCGTTATGGCGTGCCGGCATGGGCCGTAGCACTAAAAGCCGAGTACAATGTAAAGAAATTGATCAGAGTACACCGGCTGATGTGCTTACGTGTCGCGAGCGCATATCGCACCATATCATATGAGGCGGTGTGCGTTCTAGCTGGAATGATGCCGATAGACACACTCCTAGAGGAGGATGTGGAGTGCTACAACGAAAGGGACTCGGTGCAAGTGCGACGTGTCAAGAGAGCAGCTTCGTTGCTCAAATGGCAAAGAGCATGGGACACCGCAGTCAAAGGTCGTTGGACCCACAGACTGATTCCAGATGTGTCCAACTGGGTTGATAGGAAGCATGGTCAAGTCAACTTCCACCTAACACAGGTGTTGTCTGAACATGGATGCTTTAAGAAATTCCTACACAGGTTTGGCTTCGCAGATTCTGCGGAGTGTCCTGAATGTGTAGGTGAGGTAGAATCGGCAGAGCATGTGATGTTCGCATGCCCGCGATTCGAGGTCGAACGCAATACCATGCTGCTTATTAGTGGTATGGATACAACCCCGGACAACCTCGTCGAGAGGATGTGCCGGGAAGAAGCTATATGGAATGCGGTGAACACAGCATCTCAACAGATCATGTCGAAACTGCAGCGGTGGTGGCGTCTTGAACAAAACCAACGAGTGCAGTAAGGGCACCTGTGATGCAGTGAACACCTTGCTCACCCTGACAACCAACATGTCGCGGGTGGGCTGCGGGGACCTCAGTATGTAGATATAGAGGTCATTGCGGTTCACGCGCGGTGGTTGTTGTCGGGGTGCTCGTCTCCAACGTGAGATTATGATACGGACCGTTAGGTTACTATCATAGCTTGCGATCGACGGGTGGTGAGGTAGCCACCCTTGAAGTCGATGTTGTGTGTATTGACGTCAAGTGCGTTAGCATAGGCGTGAGCGTTCTCAATAGTTCCCCCCTGATGTATTGCTTAATTGCGGGCCGGGGGTACGGACTGGCGAAAGGGTTTTGGTTTTAGTGGGTCGGGTAAGAGTTACATGACATACCCATCCCCACACTACCTGAGTACCTCCTCAGGTGTCTGGTTGCAGATTTCCGTTTACCCTTGCTCAAGGAAAAAAAAAAAAAAAAAAAAAAAAGATACCTGGTCCTTAAGCAATAAAGGCCTGTTCATTTTGGTTTTATTACTTTGCAGAATCCATCTACCAAACAATTTTTTTTGTGAACTGTCACAAATTGCGTCACACATCGGTGATGTTTCGCCTTTCGCACTCCCCGCATTCGCAAGTTTGCGTGCTGGGATCCCGCATGTTTTTGTTCCGCTGGAGCCGATTTTGCGCCGGTGTACGTGTGTTTTGGCCGTTTTCCTTCGCCGATTCGGCTGTCGTTTTGGCTGGTTTGGATGACAGCCAGCGAAATTCTTTTCCTTCGCACTTCATTTTGCTCGTCGCGAGTCTCGAACAGTAGGCTAGTGTGTTCGGAACAAGCGAGAAGAAGTTGCGGAGTTGGTTGGTGAGTGCGATACGTCGTCGTCGCGATTCTCGTTGTGTGAAGAAAATGGCCATCATTGGTTAAAATTGGAAAGTCGAAATTGTATCGCGAATCGGGCCTTGGAGCTGTTCCGGAACGGTTGAAACTGTCACCGGAAAGTGCGCGAGAGATTGGTCCCGCTGGAGAAGGTGGACGTTTTTATGAATCGGGCTCAGTTTTGGTTAAAAGTTATCTTTTCTGAGGACGGCAAAAAATTGCCGAAATTGTTGCCCCACAGATTCGGTGCATGTTGAGAGCAAAAGTTGGTATTTTTCGGCTTGTGGATACGGTGGAATGGGTGAAAAATACGAAAAAAACAAATTTATAAAGTAATTTTTTAAAAGCGCGACTTCTTACTGGTTGTGAAGAAGCCAGGAGCAGTTCCGAGAAAAGATTTTCTACTACCAAAGGTTTATGGGACTCCTGTGTTGATGAAAAAAGGAAGGTGACTGCTTCCCGTAATTGGAAAACTGTCAAATTTAACAAAACATGAAAGTTTAACAAGAAAATTATTGAACGGTGCTGCTGTTGCCCTGAGTCGAAAATATCAGTTGATAAAAGCAGATTGCTGAAAGAGTTCAAGGTTTACCTTCCTTATAAATTTGAAGATAGAAAAAATACGATTTGTCATTAGACGAACGTCACAAAGCCCCATCAGTATCGGTGGAAGTGAGCGATTGTGTTTGTTTTGATCACTGTGTTGGTTGAATTCGCGAAAAATTCAATTTTGGGTACTCCTATCAAATGGCATCATCGAAAACCAAAGAAGGGTGATTTATGGCCAAACCGAGAACTGCCATCTCGTGAAGCAAGGCAAGATAAATTATGCATAAGTGTTTGGTTAAACAACCGCAGTTCCAAGCAGCAGCAATGAGTGTGTGAATAAGTGCGCAAAAGTGATTTTTCCTAGAGGTGTAAAGAGACTACCCCAACCATCGGGAAGGTGATTTTTATTGTCCTCATATCTGAACGAATGACGTTCTTCTAACGGAAGGAAAGGAACCTCATCGACATCATGTCACAAACAAATAAAGGAAGCATCAGCCGACGGCAGTTGAATGGTTTCTGCTGGACAACGCTTGGACTCCTAACACTAGCAGCGCTAGTCGCTTGCGCAAATGGTAAATAATGTTTTCCCTTTGGAATAATTTTGATCGAAATTTCAGCCACAACAAGTGTCTCTATTCTGCTGTTCCTGGGATGGTCGGTGCCATCGACGAACAACAAACTATGGTGAAGGTCATTGCCCCGGTTTTCCTGACATGGCACTTTTCCCTCGTCCTTGTCACTTTAGCTTCGACGAGAAAGCTTCAGCTTCAGGGGATAGGAACAGGGGAGATCGATCCGATGGCAGAAGAAATCTCTGGGTCCGCATTTGACGGCGCCGTTGATGGAGGGCTGCGATAACAATTTTTACACCAAATGAACGAGGGTTTGATTGGAAGTGATGCCCGGATTGGGAATTAGCTTTCTGCTGGTGTGAAAAGTACAAAGCATTAAAAATAAGTACGAGCGGGGGTTCTCTAATGGACAGAAGGTGTCCATTTAATTCTAGGATTTTATTGTCAGTTGGAAGAATCATCTCGACGTTGTTCCCAGTTGTATCTTTCTGTAATTAAAATTTCAAAGTATCTTTTTCGCTTGCGCAATAAGTTGAAGCACATATGTAAAAAACCCTGATTAATCCACCTAGCGGTGATGGTGCCTTTCTCGTGCATTATAAAAATAGTATTTTGGCCATTACTTTTGAGCCCATAGTCCGATCTGGCCAATTTTCAATAGGAAACAATGGGAGAGTATTCTGCGTCGAGTGAAACATGTTGCGAGTAAATCGGTTAAGGATAAGTTCCTGAAAAATGAGTGACATATTTTTACTAATTTTTTAATAAAAAAAGTGGTATTTTGGCCATAACTTCCGAGCCCATAGTCCGATTAGACCAATTTTCAATAGGAAACAATAATAGAGTATCCTGCGTCGAGTGCAACATGTTGCGAGTAAATCGGTTAAGGATAAGTGCCTGAAAAATGAGTGACATTTTTTTACTCATTTTTTCTATAAAAAAGTGGTATTTTGGCCATAACTTCCGATCCCATAGTCCGATCTGACCAATTTTCAATAGGAAACAATGGTAGAGTATCCTGCGTCGAGTGCAACATGTTGCGAGTAAATCGGTTAAGGATAAGTGCCTGAAAAATGAGTGACATTTTTTTACTTCTTTTTTTTTATAAAAAAGTGGTATTTTGGCCATAACTTCCGAGCCCATAGTCCGATCTGACCAATTTTCAATAGGAAACAATGGTAGAGTATCCTGCGTCGAATGCAACTTGTTGCGAGTAAATCGGTTAAGGATAAGTACCTGAAAAATGAGTGACATTTTTTTTGGGTGGGGTGCGCACAGACACACACACACACACACACACACACACACACATACACACAGACATCACCTCAATTCGTCGAGCTGAGTCGATCGGTATATAACACTATGGGTCTCCGGGCCTTCTATAAAAAGTTTGTTTTTGGAGCGATCATATAGCCTTTACCGTATACTTAGTATACGAGAAAGGCAAAAACGAGTCAGGACTTTTTTGAAATTTTAAAACCATTGCATAATGAATTATTGGCAGTGGCTAATTTTCTACCCGCCGCTGCCACACCCAGGCGCTATCGTATATGCGCTAATAGTTCAGCATGAGTTAACCGCGAGAAATTTGTATGGCGAAAGACATCTAATGCGGGTTTTCTTAAAATTACTTTTGATGAAAAAATACTTGGTACTGGTTATGTAGGAAGATGTCCGCTACTACGCGTACCAAATATTTTTTCGATAAAGGTGCTTAATTTTGAGAAATCGAACCTTAGATGCCTTTCGCCATACTGATTTCAGGAAGTTAACTCCTAGTGTGCCGCTGTAAGCACGCTTGAAGTAGGCGATTCATTGCATCGTAGTCGATATTAGGGAACGCAAGAAAAATAAGCTGGAATACTTCTTAGAAGTTGTAAAGCTGTATAAACCTGTTGTGTCAATGAATCGCCTGCTTTGAGCGTGCCTACAGCGGCACACTAGGAGTTAACTTCCTGAAATCAGTATGGCGAAAGGCATCTAAGGTTTGATTTCTCAAAATTAAGCACCTTCATCGAACAAATATTTGGTAGGCGTAGTAGCTGTGGTACCTTGAATGAAAGACATCCGTTCTGTTGTGACGCATACAATAATCTGATTTATTATTCCATCAACCGTCCATAGCCTACTAGAACAATCCACTAACACAGTTTAACATTTGTTGTCTCCCTATGGGAAGGAACATGATGAAACGTTAAAACATGTACTTAGAGTACTAAAAAGTCGAGAGATTTTATTAAATCACGATAAATGTGTTTTCAAAGTTAGAGAGCTTGAATTTCTAGGACATCAAATGTCCCCAGAAGGAATTCGACCTACTATTAGTAAGATTGAAGCGTTACAAAAATTCCGGGAACCGAATTCTGTAGAAGAAGTAAGAAGTTTCTTGGGTTTTGTAACATATGTCGGACGGTTTATTCCAGATTTAGCCACAATCACAGAACCACTCCGACAATTAATTCACAAAGAAAACAAGTTTATTTGGACAGAAGAACACAAGCAAAGTTTTGAAAATCTTAAATTTCTGATATCAAATGTACAAACGTTGTCATTTTTCGATAATTCATTAAGAACACGTGTAGTCGCAGACGCCTCACCAGTAGCTTTAGGAGCAGTACTCATCCAATTCGAAGGGAAAACTGATATGGACCCTCGTATTATATGTTATGCAAGTAAGAGTTTAACTGTGACAGAGAAAAGATACTGCCAAACAGAAAAGGAAGCGTTAGCGTTGGTATGGGCTGTTGAGAAATTTTCGGTTTACCTAATAGGTCGAGAATTTGAGCTAGAAACAGACCATAAACCACTAGAAATTATATTTTCCCCAACTTCTACACCTTGTGCCAGAATTGAACGATGGGTGTTGAGACTTCAATCATTCAAGTTTACTGTTAAGTACAGGAAAGGATCAGGAAATATCGCAGATTCTCTATCACGGTTAGTTGTTGACGAAAATCCAGTTGAATTTGAAACGGACAATCATTTCTTAGTTCTCGCTGTTCAAGAATCAGTAGCGATTGATGTAGGAGAAATCGAAGCTGCTACCAAAATGGATCCAGAACTCAAAGCTGTTAAGGATTGTCTTGTATCAGGAAATTGGAATAATCCTCTCGTTAAATTATTTGAACCTTTCCGAAATGAACTAGGCATGATCGAAGAAACAGTTGTACGAGGAAATAAATTAGTAGTACCGCAAGAATTACGAAATAGAATGCTTCAACTAGCGCATGAGGGTCATCCAGGAGAATCAATTATGAAAAAGCGATTGAGAGACCGAGCTTGGTGGCCTACTATGGACAAAGCAGCTAAAGAATTTGTTTCAAAATGTGAGGGATGTCAGCTTATAGGACTACCAAGTAAACCGCTTCCGATGAGTAGACGAGAACTGCCAGCAAAACCATGGATTGACATAGCTATTGACTTTATGGGACCACTACCTTCCGGAGAATACTTGTTGGTGATAGTGGATTATTTTAGCAGATACAAAGAGGTTGAAATAATGTCAAGAATTGGTTCTCGAGAAACTGTAAACAGATTGGACAAGATATTCACGCGTTTAGGATATCCTAGGACGATAACTCTGGATAATGCCAAACAGTTCATTGGAAAAGAATTTGAAGAATATTGCAAAATACATGGCATTTACCTGAACCATGCAGCACCTTATTGGCCACAAGAAAATGGATTAGTGGAGAGACAGAATAGATCCCTTCTGAAGAGGTTGCAGATAAGCAATGTTTTGCGAAGAGATTGGAAGAAAGATTTGAACGATTATCTGTTGATGTATTATACAACACCGCATTCAACGACCGGAAAAACTCCAACAGAATTGTGCTATGGACGTACGATTAGATCAAAGATACCATCGATCGATGACATTGAAACCATTCCACAATCATCGGATTATCGCGATCAGGACAAACTGAATAAGCAAAAAGGAAAAGATAAGGAAGACTGCAGACGGCATGCTCAAGAATCTGACATTCAAAGTGGAGACACTATTTTGATGGAAAATCTTCTACCTGGAAACAAACTTCAAACAACATTCGGAAAAACAAAATATAAAGTATTGAGTCGCGCAGGTACTCGGGCTCTGGTAGAAAATCAAGAAACAGGAGTAACGTACCAAAGAAACATGGCACATTTTCGCATAATGACCTATCTTGTAGCATTTCTCACATTTTCTCCCACGCGCTGGACATTGACGGCTGGTACCATAATGGTTTGATTGACCACAACGATAGCATGAGTTATTGAAACGCTTGATGTTAGAAACTAGAACCATATTTAAATTTCAAATTATTATATTGTTTTTATATTGATATTAAATAAGTGTGTATCTACAGTAATATAGATCAAACCTGAAGAAACTGTAATGTCCTTTGTTTCCACGGGTTCTATTGCTTTTGCTTGGTGTTTGATCGATTCATAGGAATTGACTATGCGTGTCAGTTGTGCCAAAGTTAATTTCTCTTTCTGTAATAGCCTTTCTTTCAGTTCAGTAGGAGCGTAGTAGATCACCTTATCCATAATTCGTAGATCTCGACTTTCAGCTTCAGTTTTTCCGAAATTGCAACGCTTTGCTTGATCGACACAACGCATCAGAAATTTCGATAACGTCTCATGTTGGCCATCTTGTACAACAGCTGGTGATAGTTTGCAATATTCGTTTCGTTCAAAAGATTCATGTTGCTTGGGTGCAAAATGTTCGTCAAGTTTGATTATGGCGGTCTTGTAAGGGTCAATTCCTTTTTCTTTGTCTTCGGTAACATCTGCTCCGTCAATTGAATAAAATAAATCCTGAAGTTCGAGACCCCCTTTGGCGAGTAGTACATTCTTGATCTTTGACGAATTTGTCTCCTCGCTAGCTGCCACAATGACCTCAAAATTTCGCTTCCAGCGCATCCATTCTTTACGGGTTTGCGTCTCAGGAAGGTGGTTGAATTTAAACGGGTTTATGTTCCAGCTTTCCATTTTGAATTTCTATTACTGAAAATTTATTGTAAAATTACTCATTGAAATGGTTGCCATGGTAACAGCTTTGCTGTTATTTTTCAAACATTTAGCTTTTTTTTATATTTATACATATTGCTCACAATGGCAAAGTGTCCTGCTTAATAGCAGTAAATCTCTTTTTTTTTTCTAGCGGTTTATGCCTTTCCCTGTTGCTAGCAGCGGAGTGTCCTGCTTATAGCAGTTGTACAAAAAATTGTAAAACCATTATTTAATAACTTATCTCATACCATTCGTAAATCCTTCTTCGCTAGATCGGGGGAAATATTTGATAATGGGTGTTTGATAATGAAAATTGTGGATTCGAGCCTTAATCCTCGTCGCCAGATGTGGTACCTTGAATGAAAGACATCCGTTCTGTTGTGACGCATACAATAATCTGATTTATTATTCCATCAACCGTCCATAGCCTACTAGAACAATCCACTAACACAGTAGCGAACACCTTCCTAAATAACCGGTACCAAATAGTTTTTCATGAAAAGCACCTAATATTGAGAAAACCCGCGCTAGATGGCTTTCGCAATACAAATTTCTGGCGGTTAACTCATGCTTGCTATTGGCGCATATACGATAGCGCCTGGATGTAGAAGCGGCGGGTAGAAAATCAGCCACTGCCAATAATTCATTATGACACTTGAGACGGCCGTACTCATGGGTATTTTTGCCTCAGTTAAACAACAGTTACAACAGTTTAATAATAAAGCTAGCTGATGCCACCTGATTTTTTTTGATTTTCATTCATTTCAAAAAAGTGGTGTAATTTTGTTGTCGGAAAACTCATAATCCAAAACGCCTTTTAGCTTGCATCTCTCAGGAAACAAGGCACCACGCAAGCGTTTCGTCAATCAGGCGAATTAGCATTCTGGTATGGAGACGCGAAGTGCTTTGTATGTTAGGACAGAACACTAAGCGTTTGCTGAAATCGTTCTCAATGAATCGCCTGCTTTGAGCGTGCTTACAGCGGCACACTAGGAGTTAACTTTCGAAAATCAGTATGGCGAAAAGCATCTAATGTTAAATATCTCGAAAATAAGCAACTTAATCGAAAAAATATTTGGTAGGCGTAGTAGCAGACACCTTCCTACATAACTGGTATCAAATAGATTTTCGTGAAGAGTTCTTGCTGTTTAGAAAACCTGCGTTAGATGTCTTTCGCCATACAAATTTCTGGCGGTTAACTCATGCTAGCTATTTTGCGCATATACAATAGCGCCTGGATGTGAGAGCGGCGGGTAGAAAATCAGCCACTGCCAATAATTCATAGATAACAGACAGCGATAAAAGAAAATCAAAAGCATTTTCAAAGTTTATAAAACTTGTTCCTTAAAAATGCAAAAAAAAAAACAATCGGATAGGCAGCTCCTACAGGGAGTGATAAAACGCTTTGTTCTCGCTCATTTAGTGTTGGGGTTGGAGGCCACATTTTTTTGCACAGCTGTGTAAAGGTACCCTCAAACACACGCGATGCGATTCTATCGCTTGGAGATAGCCGTTGGAATGGAAGCGTAAATAGAACATTGCCGGCAGCGACCGAACGATAGAATGAATTATTGGCAGTGGCTGATTTTCTACCCGCCGCTGTCACATCCAGGCGCTATTGTATATGCGCAAAATAGCCAGCATGAGTTAATCGCCAGAAATTTGTATGGCGAAAGACATCTAACGCGGGTTTTCTCAAAATTAGGAACTTTTCATGAAAAACTATTTGGTACCGGTTATGAAGGATAGTGTCCGCTACTACACCTACCAAATATGTTTTCGATTAAGGTGCATATTTTTGAGAAATCGAACCTTAGATGCCTTTCGCCATACTGATTTCAGAAAGTTAACTCCTAGTGTGCCGCTGTAAGCACGCTCAAAGCAGGCGATTCATTGCGGCAACCCGCAACTAGTTGTCGCCGTCGCGGCAATGAAATCGCTTAGGTTTGGGGGAGCCTTCAAGGCTAGTTAAAACTAGTTAAGCTTGTTAACTAGTTAAAATAAATCCTCAGAACCAGTGCCCCCGCGTTTGGAGCTTCCTAAAAGAAATTTACCATGGGGTATAGAATTCCTCTGAAAATTTCTCCAGAAATATTTCCGGAATTGTATTCTATAATCCTGTGCACATTTTTCCATCAAGAAAAGATTTTCTATTCTACAGGAATTCATCCAAGAATTCCTCTTTAATATTCAATCAATATTCCTGCCAGTTTTACCCCTAAATATTCTTTAAAAACTCCAAATTGCATTTTTTTTTTCGAAATCCGTCCAGTAGATTTTAAATTTTTCTAGAAGTTTCTCCTCCAATTGGGTCTTAAAGCCCTACCTCGCTTATGATTGCAAACGATAGTGCATCGGTCAAGAATATTTGAACGGATGTTATAAAAGTTATAAAAATTCTATCTAAATAAGTAAAAATAATATTTTTGTGTTTAAGACATTTCAAGGCATTTTTTTTTGTTTGTGTTGTCTGTCATAGAAGTGACAGACGGCTAAGACCGTTCACGGTCCATCTCGCCACTGTTATTCTTCTGTTGTAGTTTGAGTTGTTGATATGTTCTTCGTCGTCTGGTGTGCCTCGGCTATATCTGTGTTTTAATCATTTTCAGGAACTGAACTATCTGTTTCATTTCGACTTCTTCATTGTTTTTCAGGATGCTGGGTATTCGATTCTCTCAATGTTGTATCGAGGGCAGGTATACAGTATATGCTCCAAATCTTCTTTTTCATTGCAGTAATCACATTCTTCTTCGTCTTCCCATCCCCACTTGTATCTTCTCTCTTTAGTGAGCGTATGTCCTGTTCTTATTCTGTTCAGCATACGTTTTTCGTCCGACGTCAGTATTAGTCCTTTTGACCAAATAGTTTTTCCAGGTTCCTCCATTATTTTAAAGTGTTTTATGCCCTTCTCCGCAGATGTAATTTTATATTTCGTTTTCCAGGTTTCCCATGCTTCTTCCTTTGCCAATGCTAAGACGTCTGATAGAACCAAGGCGGTGAAGTCCGTTTGAGGTCCATATGTAGTTGAGACTGCTATTTCATCGGCATTTTCGTTACCTTCTATCCCTTGACTGGGAATCCATTGTATTTTTATGATTGGATTTTCTCTTTTTCTCAGCTCTTTAGTAATGTCCCAGGCAATGAGATTATCTTGTATTTTAGATCTGTTTTGTAGTATCAAACAAGAGCTTTTGGAGTCTGTAAAGATGACTGCTTTCCTGTATCCTTCGTCCTTCCTTGATCGTTTGAATGGCCTTTTGTAACCCTAGCAATTCTGCGTTGGTAATGGAGAAATTATTGCTAATTTTGTCCTTCTTGCGTATTCTTCCTGTATTGTCTGTTAGGCCTACTGCTATCCTTGCTTCAGTTTTCGACGCATCCGTGTAGATTTCAGCATAGTCGTTGTATTTGAGTTCCTTCATGTGTAGAAAGTGTTGTTTCCAAATGATCGGGCTCAATCCGAAGGCTATAGTAGATATCCGTATACTGTTTTCTACATCGATATGCCATATTTTCTTCCTTTGGGTATATTTGATGTACCACATCCATGTGTTTTGTTGCTATAGCTGTTCACATCCTTCTTCTTCTATCGAGTGGAGTTGCGCTGTGTATAAGTTAAACAGAGTTGGTGATAGCGGGCATCCTTGTGGTAGTCCTTCACTGATAGTAGTTTCTATGTTGTCCGTGCTCGTACTAAACATCATTTGTCTTTCCTTGAGGTAGGTGTGTAGCCATGATACCAGTTTCTGTGGTATTCCTATCCTAGCCATCTCGTTTAGAAGTGTTTGCGTATTTACGGAGTCAAAGGCTTGCGACATATCCATAAAGATTGCAACCGTGACCTGTCCTCTCCCTTTGGCTTCATACACCCTATTTACTAGATAATTTACGCAGGTTACCGCCGAGCAGTGTTTTCTAAAACCAAAAGAATTTTTGGGTATTAGATTTTCGATTTCGGCGATTTCCGCTATCCTATCCTTCACTGCTCCGTTACGCAGTTTGATACATACATTCTGTAGACAGATCGGTCTTTTGGAAGAAGGGAGGTTTTGGTCCTTGTTGGGTTTGGGTATCGCTTTGACTTCCGTGTTCCTCCATTGTGGTGGGATGTCCTCAGAAACGAAGACTTCGCTCAGCATTTCGCAAATTTTGATTTGCATGTTTGGCTTTAGCAGCTTCAGTATCGCGTACATCTGGCCCGGGCGATGAATGTGTCTTCTTTGTCTTCAAGTTTCTTAGGATCTCGTCTTCCGTGATCGCCATTTCGTACGCTTCCAAATGAGGCTTTGTGAACGCTTCCGGCATGTACGTCCCTTTTTGTTTTTCTGTGTAGTAGTAGTCCATAAACTTCTGTCCATCTTCCAGGTTCATTTCAGGTTTCAGTCTGACCGAATTTTCGAGCGCCGTATCTAGTCCTCGTATTATGTTCCACAGCTGTTTGCTTGGGGTATTTTCGTCCACTTTTTCTGCTATTTGTTGACAGTACTTTCGTTTCTCTTTCCTAATCTGCCGTTTGAGCACTGCTCTTGCTTTTTGTAGCTTCAGATGAAAGTGAAAATTTCGAGTTTTCTATCAGTGTGTTTGCTCCTTTTGGACATGCCTTTCCTCCCTGTTCCCATGCCTCATGATGTCCGTTCCAGTCACCTCCCACTATTATTTCCCCGCTCAGACTTTCTAGAACCTCAAAAAGATTTTTTATCTCTTCCTTCGCTTGCTGAATCAGGTTTCGATCCGGGGGCACATAGACTGATACGAAAGTAATTGGATCAAAGCCTTTCGTTACCCTAATTGCTACAACCTCGACCGGCAAGA
The DNA here is from genome assembly GCF_024139115.2 of Armigeres subalbatus. Lineage (NCBI taxonomy): Eukaryota > Metazoa > Arthropoda > Insecta > Diptera > Culicidae > Armigeres > Armigeres subalbatus. Next base: position 436,553,855 of record NC_085140.1, on the reverse strand, counting down.
AGCTACCTACGTCCACTAGTTGATAATCAATGTCTTCTCTAATTAATACTGCAACACCCCCGTATCCTGCGTTCCTTCTCGTCGACTCCATCCTGTAGTTAGCTATCCTAAAATCCTCGTCCTTCTTCAACCAGATCTCCTGCAGTAACGCAATTCGACACAGTTGTTTCATAAGGGCCAATGTCGCAATGAGCTCGAATGGAGAAAAATGGGTTGGAATGTTCCATGACATATTTTCAATTATATTTCAAAGAGTAGATGTTATTTTAAATGTTAATAGTTTGCATGAAGTTCATCCATATCTAATCATTGAATCCACATATAAATAAAATTTACTTCGGATTTATTTCGATTTGAAAATATGATTAAAGAATTAGTCGTCCTTTTTTCTAACAGTGTACACTTGCGCCCTTCAGAAATGCGCCATAATGTTTTTGACAACATCCTTTTCGCCCAAATTCCACGCCCGGCTGTCAACCTGTTTGTCAGTATCGCCTGTTTGCATCGCCCGTTGTGTTTACAAAGTACCGTTTAGCCCTTTTGCTCACATGTGTTTTTGATGCAAGAACGAAGTGTCATAATGCAAAAATGAAACACAGTTTAGCCCTTTTGCTGCCATGAAGAAAACGGGGCGCAATCGCACCGAGAAAAAAATTCCAACGGAAATGTAATATCGCCCTTCTGTATTTCTCTGTTTTTACAGCAAAAAGACAACATTTTGTACCATTTTGAATATGCTACATATAGTACATTTCCAGGAGGTTCGATCTATGACATAAACTCGATTTGTTTACATTTGCGACTTCGGCCCTTATGAAACAACTATGTCGAATTGATATTTCGTTTTGTTTTAGGTAGTAATGCAACTTTTCTCTTGTTTCAGTCGGCTGTCTGCTTTGGATATTATTTTGTAGAACTTTCATTTTCTTAAGCATTCAGTACACTGTTTGTCTAATTGACAAATATTTGCTAAATTTCAACAAATATATTTGCTTTGTGTGTACTGACTTGTTAAATATTCGTTTATCAAATATTTGCAACACTGCGCAAAACAAATATTTGAAGAAATGACAAATCGTGTACTGTCAAAACTTCAAATATTTGATGATGTTTGCAATTCTTTAACGATGTTGAGTTGCAAATACTTACAAATAATTTTAAGCTTGAACGAATCTATCAAACCAAATCAGGAAAAATAACATTGTCCTATTTGTTTCAAGTGTGTTCGAGGATAGTAGATGGTTAAGTGCGTACATACACGTAAAAAAATTTAATGTTATTTATTATTAATACCGTGCTGTGCCCTTATTCCAATCAGCGCCTAATTCCGTTCACGCAAGACAAAATGATAAATAATAAAGAGTTTTTGTATAAAAACAACAGAAAAATATCCTTGTACTTTTCTATGGTTATGTATGCATTAAATGAAATGAAAACCAGCGTCATTTTTAGCGATTAATAGTGAAAATTTAAACAAAATTTGTTGGTCGTCACCACTAAGAACGTCTGTCCTAATATTTAAGCTTTTTAAGTGAAAATTTGCCCTGGATTTCAACCATAGCAGCATAACAAGACAAAACAGGTAACATTATAGCGTATTACCAAATTGTTGCCTGTATTTTCCCGATAGAAAATGCTGAAAAGTGAAAAATATCTTGACCGGAATAAGGGTACATCTAAATCTACTCGTTCCTTATTCCGTTCATTGGGTTTGGAGGATGGATTCCAAAAATTCCGTGTTTGAGAATATAATCTATGATCAAGAAAAGGTACATCGTACATGAAACCATATGAATGGTGACATTCTATCCCTTAGCAGGCAGACCGAAAGGAATTCCGTTAACGACTCTACTCAAAAAATTATGAGACCTTTTTCAACTCGTGCCGGGAAAGTACAGTTTTTTCTGTTAATGTTTTAATGATGATTTATAAAGTGAATGCTGGACAATGTTAAGAAAGGGTTTCCGGAGAATACGGACAGTTTTAAACAGCACAATCCATAATTGCGGCGTTCTTGTTTAAACGCTTTATCCGGAAATTTCTTGGCGAATTTCTATAAAAAAAAACTCTGCCCTCTCTGAGCTGCAAATAAAGTTATGTTTTACCGAAATCCGTGAATACTTCGTAGAAGTAGGTTTATCCGGTACTTTAAAGAACCGGAACTTTAAAGAATATTCAATTTAAACGAAACAGTGGTACGAACAATTCCAAACAAACAGAGATATTGTTTTGGAAGGTTCAGGTCAGAATTAAAGGCCTAGTATCCAGGCTCTAGTCAAAATTACGTTGAGGATGAGGTGTAAAACTACGATAAGGAATCGTATCTGTCCTTTTCTGTGGTACCTAATGCAACTGGGCAGCTAGCATCAATCTTCATGTTGAATACATCTCGAATGGTAAGTCAAACAAACGAAAAAACAGTCAACTTGGTTATACATACTAAGGAAATATCATTCATTGTATTTTAAATTTGGAAGGAAATTACATTTTAAACTTTTTATTTGCAATATTATAATAAATGAAAAGATAGATTTGTGAGAAAAATGATGCCTGGTATTAGCACCTCCAAGAAATCAAATGTTTTTCGGGTGATTGGAATTAGGAACACGAATGAACGGAATTAAGAACAATGCCATTTCAGATGATTGGAATTAGGACCACATGATTGGTCAATTTTGTTTTCACTAGTGGAGCCTAAGTCTATGAATGCATCCCAACATATTTTATTTTCAATGAATCGCCTGCTTTGAGCATGCTTACAGCGGCACACTAGGAGTTAACTTTCTGAAATCAGTATGGCGAAAGGCATCTAAGGTTCGATTTTTCAAAATTAAGCACTTTCATCAAAAAAATATTTGGTAGGCATGGTAGCGGACACCATCCTACATAATCGGTACCAAATAGTTTTTCATGGAAAGTTTCTTATTTTGAGAAAACCCGCGTTAGATGACTTTCGCCATACAAATTTCTGGCGGTTAACTCTTGCTGGCTATTTTGCGCATATACTATAGCGCCTGGATGTGACAGCGGTGGGTTGAAAATCAGCCACTGCCAATAATTCATTGTATATAGAAAATGACACTATGTAGCGAAATTGCAGCTTCAAAATACTAAACGGCTATTTTTTAGAGCTTTTAGACATAGCGCATTGTCTTAGGTGAACGGAATAAGGGCACAGCACGGTATTTCTAATACTTTTTTGCCAAGGCAGACGCTTAATGATATGTCTAAGAAAAAACTTATACATCGCATTAGTCACATACATTCCGAAACTTATACTTTTCATTAACTTATGAATGTTATAAGCTTTTTGACATGGGATCATTCATTAGGTGGCATAATGAAGAGTATAAGTATTTTCGAATGGTTTTTTGCCATAACATATAAGGTTATTTTTTTACGTGTATAAATCTTGAAATAAAAATTTATGGATTTTCTACGATTAATATGAGCGGATTGAGGATATTGCATTTGGGGAGTTTCAAGATTCTTCAAATCGTTGAGAGATCCGGTTCCACTGATGTTTTGTAGACGGTTCCTTGGAAATTTAATTTAATAACAGATTATTCCACTCATGTGGTGTAATCGGATCTGGGGACCCAAATGTTCGGGGAAATAGAGGAACATTCACCAACCATAGAGGAACATAGACCAAGGCAATCCCAGCAAACATGGGGCAATAAAATCTATCTAATCTTGACTCTACTTTTCCTGACAATTTATACATCCGAAACTGCATAAACTTTGGATATTCCATCAAGAAAAATCGTTAATTTTTAAAGATTTTTTTATTTTGAGTTTGACTGACTTACCGGTTGGTTGCTCGAATTTTTATTATTGTTATATGATTTGCATATTTTTCAGGGACAATAACGACCGACGATTGATCAAAGGGTACAGCAGTTTCAACAAAACGTTACACTTTATCACCGTCTTGTCAACCTGTTATCGAAAAATAAGCTTCCTGTCGAGAGTCAAGCCAAGGTAGTCGGCCTCATTGGCCCATTCCACAGTCGTGCCATTGAGGATCATTTCACAGCCCCCAGATGGCCAGGCCTCGTTGGAGTTTTGCCACTACTGCTCGAATGAATCGTCCCCTGTAGACGATAGAGGTGTCATCTGCGAACAGAGACGGAATGCCGCCTTCTGGAGGTTCTGGAATGTCGGAGGTGAACAGATTGAAAAGCAAGGGCCTGATGATACTGCCTTGGGGGACGCCTGCGATGATGTCATGCGAATTGTAACTCGCTCCGCTGATTTAGACCCGGAATGCCCTTGCCGGCAGGTTTACCCAATATTTTTTTACACGGTTGGTATTCTTTAATCTCCCGGTTAACCTGATTTTCCACAGCTTTTTAACCACCACCTGAATTTTTTCTTTAATTTTTTGTAATTTTTTCATGAACGCTAATGGTTTTTTTTTATTGTCTTTATTAATGAGGTTTTCGGCCCTTGACCGGTTCACCTCATATTACGCTAATGGTCTTAAACGACTAAAACCCACTCGTGTAAAAAAAAACTGGGTGTAATTGTTGAGGAATTTCACAAGGTAGCTGGGAAGATTGTAGCATTGTAGTTTGTACACCAGGCCGTCACGCCATACATTGTCGAATGCCTTCTGGACATCGAGTAAGGCCATGGCGGATATTTTAGAGACAGACTTGTTCCGTCTGAGGACATCGGTAACTCGGGTCAGTGGTCACTTGGTGTACGATCGATCGACCGCGTGGGAAACCAAACTGTTCCTCGAGTAAGATGTTGTGGTGTTCGGCAGACTCAAGAAACCGGCTGTGAATCGTCTTTTCAAGCAGCTTGGATAACCCTGAGAGAAGGCTAATGGGGCGATATCTTGTTGGAGAGGAAGGACCCTTCCCAGGCTTCCGGATGGGAATAACTTTCGCAGACTTCAAGAACGATGGAAAGGAGCTGAGTCGCAGACACTGTAGGTGCTCAAAGAATGGAGCACTCATGTATTTGAGCTCAAGGTTTAGGATGCTGTCGAAGCCTGGGGCCTTCATGTTTTTCGATAATTTGATATAGGCCGTCAGCTCGTGCCGATTCACCGAAGTTCCAACTTCCGCCACCACCGGATAGTGGTCCGAGCTGAGCTCCTGGAAGACGACCGGATGGGAGACGTGATAGTTCTTGTTCGTGATGAAGATGTCGAGCGTTGCAAGGTGCCCCAGACGACTCCGTTCCGGTTTGAGACGGTGTTTCCACACGATTGGCACTTTGCGTTCAGGTCACCGGTGATGATGAACTACCCCTGCCGTCGAGTGAGTTTGACTATTTCCCTTCGTAGTTCGGCCGACGTGCCGTCGTCGACTTTGACTTGTGTGGAACAGTAAGCCACGATGAACGTGATTTCCACTCCAACGGCTTCGATGATGTTGTTGCTTCGTAAGGCGATTGCTATTCCTCCCTCTCTGGAGCTTGTTCGATCGAACTTCATCAGCCCAAAACACGGAATTGTTCCATCCCCTTCTGACAATTCGTCAATGACGAAAAGGCCCAGAGTGTAGATCCGGTTGAATCGGGATTTGCAGCTTCGAAGCCGAGTCGGAAGGTGGCTGAATATTGGAGCAATCTGCTCCAGGGTGTAGCGCGGAGCGGAATCCTTCGGGGGTAGAGGATGCTCTGCTCATCTTGCTGCCGGCGGGAACCCAGTAGGAGGGTGCGGGTGCCATTCGCTGTAGATGCGGTCGGTGGTGCTGGAGATTGAATCGATGCAGCTGTTGCTGCCAGTCGCTTGTGTGGTTTAATGGAATCGCTCGGCGGGCGGTCGGGATGGCCGGATAGTTCACCTCGTTGAGCGCATGAACACGGTTCTTCTTCGGAAGGGACCTAGTGAAAACCTTCTTCCGGATTTCCAGGAACTCCGCCTGCTTTGGGCAGCCTTTGGTGGTGGCCCGATGTTTCTCGCCATAGTTGGCGCATCCTAAGTCGAAACGAGAATCGAACTCGCCATCTCCGGATTGGCAATCCTACGCCTCAACTCGCAAGGCTAACTGAAGTTCCCACCTGTCTCAACTCATATTGTGCTAAAAGGCTTGTTAACTAACCTTTTAACAAACCTAGAATTCATTTCATCATAGCTTCTGGTAAGGTCTGTCTATAATTTGCGTTGATCGCACTTGTATCTGGTTACGATAGGTTTGTTTTCGTAAACAACGACGATTGTGATCGGATTATGCCTCTCTGTTATCGCATATCATTCATCATTTCAGAGCGAACTTCGCAACCATCTGTCAAGATAAAAATAATATTGCGGATAAAAATAATATTGCGGTTAATCGGAATAGTATAAAACTCGTTTTAAAAATTTATTTATAGATTCTATAACAGATACAAAAAAAGAACTGTTCACACAAAAAGCTGTATCGAACATTATTATCAAATTTTGTCACCGATCGTGTAGTTGTGTTCCACGACGATGACTGTAATCAGCTTGATAATCTAAAGCCAAAGCGTAAACATTTGAAACCGGAGAGGCTGATTAGGATGTGCGTACCTCGATGCGATACCATAAATTGGCATAATTGCTTGATTTTGACGTAAACTGTGTCATTAATTTTCAAAAATCTAAAGGGTATTCTTTTTTTTTCACTGCAAACAAAACCGAAAAGTTCCAAAAAGCGCTGGTGAAAATCGGGGTTCTTTTCAGCGAGGACTGTGTAAGTGTTTACCACTTACGTCCGTCCTTTTGAAACAACAATGTCGAACCGAAATATGAGCATTGAGCATCGATTTGTTTTGCCCCCTTTTTTGCTGAATTGCAATACTGAACTTGTCGAACCGCATTTCACTGCTGTTCGCATTTGCCAATTTCAATATCATCGCCGAGTGCTGCTGGCATGGAAAAGAACCTACTTCACAATCCAATAACAAACAAAAAACACACATAAATACAACAAATTACTTCATTCGGACTGGTGCCCAATGATGATGGTAACACTAACTAATATTCACGCTTCACTGTTTACAAACGCATCCTCTTTCTCTTGCAGTCCGCACCGCTCAACTATGGGTCACAGATTGAAATTTAAAACAGATAATAAACTATCTATTAGAAGTTAATTAAAAATAGAACTACATATTCTAATCAGTTTACTGTGCTTTTATCAGTCTAGTTGTAAGAGAGTCTTTAGTTCATTCATTCATACTTGTGAATGATTCCTTTTCTTAATCATTTTGTTGCTAAGTACAAAACGACCTCAGTTAACCCACAAAGCAATTTCTGCTGTTGGCCCACAGCGCATATGTACATCTAGGTCTGCTGGTTGAGGCGAACTTCTGCTCGGCGAAGGTCCGACCCGGCGGCTCTCCTAACATTGCATGCGATTCGTGTTTTGACTGCATCGGTAAGCCGGTCGGTCGGTAGTGCGGGCGACGACGTCGTTGTCGGCGTCTAAAAATTCATTTCCACCCCCATTGAAAGGAAGTTACTTCGGTTGTGTGTCGGTTTGTCAGAGTACTAGACACGATGACGACCAACTTTTACTGAAACTTTTGCAACAACAACTAGGCTCGGTATGAATGGTTGGATTTAGTGAAAAATGGATGGATCTTTTCCACTGGTAATGGAAAATACTTTGCCGTTGATATATGGCGGTGATTTTTCAGAGCACATTTTCCAGAAAAAGGCTTATACAAATCAATGGGGAAAGACGGCTAATGTTTTCTTTATATGTAATAAATCGTTTTGACTAAATTTCCTTAGTGCAGCGTGTAATCCTTAAAACGAATTGATACCGCCATCGGGGGTGACAATGGGTCTGGGGGGTGAGAATGGGTCATGGCTCTCACCGGCAGCCTGGAGGTCGTAGATCCAAATCGTTCAAAAAGGTCTCTTATATTTTAGTCTTCTTGCCTTCAGATACATTCAATCCATTCTACAAGCATTCTAAGTAGTTTAAACAGTGACCCATTCTCACCCCCATTTGACCCATTGTCACCCCCGACGACGGTATTTAAATCTATAAGAATGAACAATTGCGCACCTTGGGCAAATGTTTGTTTACCTTTGCGATGTATGAACAGTAAAACAATAATAATCTATATTCAATTGGTTTCTACATAAGCCTACATGTCGAGTTGTTGCTTTAATGTGCCGTTCATAACGGACTTAGAAGCTTATATATACACTGAAGGGAGGGTAAGTTGAAATAAAGAGCCATTGAAAGAGAATGCACAAATCTATCACTTTTTTATCTCTGGAGGTATTAGTAGATCCACAAAAGAAAAAAAAGAAAAAAATTATAATAATAGGATTAAATTTTAAGAATCAATTTTAATATCTTAGCCAATGGATAAACTAATAAATTTACTAATAAAAAATTACTACAAAATATTGCTTGCACCACTAATGGGTGCACTGTTCCTTTAGTAGCGACAAAAATTAATGTTGGTTCCCATAGTGGTGTTTTCCACTGATTTCTTATGAGACTCACCACTATTGGTACAGTTGCACCACTATAAGTGCAAGGGAGTCAATTTTATTAAGGAATATCATTGTTTTCAATAGTTTTTCAAGCGTAACCTTAGGATAAGTTGTATTTGACAGGATATTTAAAGCACGACGCATCACCTGAGACCATCGTAATTTATAATTATAATAATTCTCATTAAAACCCCACTACCTCCACTATTGGTGCTACATCCAAGGGTACGGTTACTCTATACATTGACGATATGTAGCATACCGTGAGAGACGTTTTGTTTCGTAAACTATCATGATAAAGAATCAATTTGTTTAAAAAAGCTCCCAACGCGTGGGGCACTGGTTCTGATGATGCATTTCAACTGGTTTTACACTAAATAAGCGATAATGCTTTTTATCATCACCTCTCGGTGAAGGCTGGCTATTAGAAAGTAAATGTTTTTTTCTTGTCCAATCGTGTTTCTCCAGAAAGCGGATCGTCCGGTCGTCGAAATTTGGTTTTGCTTTGTGCGGAAAGCAAAACGATCGGCCGGTCACCGTAATTTTGTTCCGCTTTGCGCGGGTGAGTAAATAAATCAGGTGAAAGTTTGTTTTTTGTCCAGTCGTGTTTCTGCATTGTGCGGAAAGCAAAACGATCGGCCGGTTACCGAAATTTTGTGCTACTTTGTGCGGGTGAGTAAATTAAGAGTTTGTAGTAGCCATCGAGCAAGTAAGTGCGGTGCGTGCTTTAGTCGTCGGGAAAATAATGAAACATAAATGTTGAGTTCGATGGCTCATGCCCTTTGCTCCGGTCGAAACAAGCGCGATCTTCGATAGTTTGCAGTAGCCATCGAGCAAGTGAGTGCAGAGTACTGCGCTTCCGTTCGGTCGTCCAAAACACGATTCTCCTCATTTTTCATATGCCACCGGGCGTACATGTTTTAACTTTCTACTCGTCGCGAGACAGCGTATTAGTGTTATTTCCCATACCATAGATCGCATCACTTACCGAAGTGAATCCAGATAAATTATCCTTTGTAAAACGATATCCCATCCCAAGATAATCGTGGAGATGCAGAGGTATACTCGGTTTCTAGTAGCAACGAGAGTCGGATTAACAATCCTTTCCTTCCTATTGACTTTAAAAATTTGAGCTCCCGAAACGTGTACATTGAGAATGGGTAGCTAATCCCAAGCCCCATTTATTGTGTTCTCTGTACAATTTCGCAAGTTCAGTCAATCACGGAGTAGCAACTACGAATTGTGCGGTCATAATGCTCATGCTCATGCTCTTAGTGAAGGCTGCCTATCCGTTTTTTCGCACTTGTATATACAAGTTCGATAAACTTTTTCCGTTGCTTCTAATGATTCCAAACAGCTTTTGCCTCTCTTTTATCATCATTCGTTATCTATTGAAAGCGATTTTTGAAAACTTTGTTCGGCGCACCTTGTTTAAGTCGAAGCGCACAAATTAAGTCGAATCGAATACTCTGAAACTACGCCGCACAACATTGATCCATCATCATCAGGGTTTATTTGCGTCTGCAAATCGAGCGAGCATCCTGTGCTCATGAGATTGAGTGAAAATTAAGAACCTGATTATCACTAACCATGTCTGTTCGTCCGGAAATTCATATTTGGGTCATATGCGGTACAAATTCTCGATGAAGAGATGATGGGCACATTGCTTTCGCGGAAATTTTGAAGCACATAAGAACGTGGTTGGTTAATCGTACGTTAATGTTTCACCTTTTTCATCTTTAGAAAACGGTATTCACGGCAAAACAAAAACATAGTTATTATCTTCGTCGTATTTCAAAAGCTCTTCTGGTAGTTGGTCAGTTCCAGGAAGTTTATTTTTTATTTTTCACCCAATAAATCTTGTACTGAACGTCCTGGAGATCTACAACTAGGGGAAAAGACGGCTTTGGCAGGTTTTGTTCTATTATTGGCAGCAGAGCCTAAAATATTCATCTTCATGAAGCAACTTCAGTCCGAATTTTGACAAACATCGCATGAATATTCAAAACATAGAATGACATAGTCCGACGACTACTCCACCAATTCATTCATTCGACTGTCACTGAGTGTGCTTGCTATATGTAGAAAAAAACATAATTAGCATTGTTTATATTAATGTTCACCGTTGAAAGAGCCTCGCGGATGAACATCAGATTCAGTTCCATGTGACAAATTACTTTACTCATTTGAAACGTGTTTAGATTTCAGATAATTTATCGATTTGTGAAATGTGCATAAATATTCAATGACTAATATTCAACTGAATATTGACAGTCCAGAGCCGACTATGAATGTGTCTGGAAGTGAGCTGACAAGTGAAGAAAGGTGGACTTCACCAAAAGTTTTCGATTTTTTTACACTCTGATTGGCAGGAGGGTTTTTGTCGACCGAATTTTATGAAATTTGGCCTCAATATTCTTTGATATTCAAAGAATGTTTAGGCCAAATTTGAGCTTAATCAGTCATAAAAAAAACCCCTGACAATAATAGAACAAAACCTGCCAAAGCCGTCATTCCCCCTATATATCCTATGCTCTTATCATGTTGCTGGTCAGGGTCGATTTGTTAAAAAAATCTTTTGTGTTTCGCAACTGCTGTAGCTTCTATAAACTTGACTTCGAACGATGTGCACAGTTCTGAGTTGTAAACGAATTACCATCTACCGATGTCATCGCAGTAGTGTTCCCTTTTAATTCTATGAGGTGGAACGCTCATATTCGATTTTGTTACAATTCAGTATTAGCTGTATTAGCCAGACAAATTTTAGCTGTATGCAATTGAGCTTGCCCGGAGTTCAGGGATTGAATCCTAAAGAGAAAGAGCAAGTCTCTCACTTATCATCTCTGTATACATATACGATATGTAGCATACCGCGAGAAACTTTTTTCCCAAGCTGTCATGATAGAGAACTGATTCGGGATGTTATACCCCATGATAAATTTCTTTTAGAAACCTCCAAATGTGGGGAGCACTGGCTCTGATGATGCATTTCAACTTGTTCTACGCAGCTGTGCAGTAACCAACACGAAAGGAGCAAAAACAATGCGAGAATCACCATTTTTCTGTGGGGGCTGCCTATTCGATTCTGTTTTTTCGCACTTGTATACAAGTTTGATAAATTTGTTATCATGGCTTGTTATGATTCAGAACAGTTTTTGCCTCTCTTTTATCGTTGTTCGTTATCTATTGAGAGCGATTTCTGCAAACCCTGCCGGAGTTACAAGATTAATTTCGCAATTTTCAATTTTTACAAGCGGAAAATGACAAATCCTGTAGGTCAACGATGTCATTTTTGTTTTGTTATTATTATTTATAACTTGATGGTAAGAGAAAATAATGGTAATATAACTGTAAAACTTTCATTTCGTTCTAAATAATTCTACGTTTGTGGAATCTATTTGAGAGCAAACAAATGGAGAGGGTTAGAAGCAGAAGGGAGTAAGTTTCATTTGGGCCAAAATTGAGTTGACTTAAGCGAAAACTTCTTTGGTTTTAGCGTTTTGCGGCAATATGTTGATTAGGGCTTCTAATTTTCCCGGGAAACGGGAAATAAAATCGAAATTTCCCGGGATCCCGAGAAATAATTTTGAGCGCTTAAATAGACAGAAAGGTATTCAGAATTATTATCATAAGTCAATTTTGGAGCTCAGATTATTTCGCCTAAGAACTGTCTGAAAGTCGATTTTGCTGCTGCATGTACAATGTTGAAATACATTACAAAAGTAAGAATCATATCACAGACAAACAGACATAACACATTGAACATTCACTCATCAAATTGATCGTCGTTTAAACAATAACGACATCTATTGATTTCAGTTAGTTGGGCAAATCAAGAACCAGATGGCGGTAGTGAGCAAACGTCAAACTCGAGCAAATCCGATGCGCACGCCACTAGTGATCGATTGGCCAACTAATGATTATTTGAATTGACCAGTAAATCAGTGAACGATGGAAATTTTACGAGTGTTATGTCTGTTTGTCTGTGATCATATACTCAGTGAGATGGAAAACAGAACAGTTCCCCTTCATGTTTTAGCATAAAATTCAAATATTCCCATCGATAGATTCTTTTAGAAGTCTGAGAAGACACAAAAATCACAAAATCGATTTTAGCCACCTCCAAATTTTGAACGATTTAGCTGAAAATTTTATAAATGAATGAGAAAGCGATTATGAACTGTCCCGTTGAACCCGAAAACGTGAATACGTCTAATGAAAATGAAATCTTTAAAATAAAATACCGACGAATTAACCTCATGCCTACAGAAAAATACGAAACATAGACTTGAACGACTTTCACACCATATAGGGTAAATCACTACTTGGGCCTATGGACCCGGTTCCCGGCTCACTGCACAGAAAACTAATGATTTAAACTGTTTGGAAGTCGTAGGTTTATGGTTGATAATTTTTAAAAAGTCTCCCATTTATTTTTCACAATACTCAATATTTTTCTATCACTTGTTTTACTCCTAATTGATTCAATTGTAGAAAATAAAAATGTAGAATTCAAAATTTCACTCTCCCATGCCACACCACTGAGCCGGAGTGATTCTTTCCACTTTTACAAAACGGTATTATCGAATAAACACCTACCTGAAAATCGTCACAGTGCTCGATACAACCATTGCATGAAGCTGTTAATCACCACACCATAATTCTAAACACCCGCACTTCAGTTATTCTTATTTGTTCGTTTCACTAGCACTTATTTAAACATACTAGAATACATTTTAAAATGTATTCACAAACCGAACAAAAATTCACCTCGGCCCAAGAACTTCTAGCCGCACCGTGCTGCCAAAAGGCCAGGATTATAAAAATGATCCTTAATCGTTAATAGGAAAATTGTCTAATATGTTGACGTTATCATGTTATTTATAGTTCTCTCGATTTTAAAAGGTGAAATAAATATTGTTTTAATGTATTTGGAAGAAATTCGGATGAGTTTATATATCTTCTCAACCAAATAAAAATGATTATGAATAATACCATCTGGCATCTTGTTGTCGTGGACCGTGCATATTTTTGTTTACATCGCATTTTCTACCGTCCCGAGAGAGAATGAGAGTAAAATGTTGAGAGATTGAGTGAAATTTTGCTTAGGCCGGGAACTGGTTTTTCTGTATGCCGGATTGGGAATCGCTATGACTGAAATGAGTGCTGCACCTCGTTAATTTAAATCAAATAAAAGCTTCTTTGAACGATATTTAGCACGAATAGCTATTTTTTAAGCAGAAGTGAACCCCGATGCAGTATTATACAGCCTACACATTTCAGAAAAGGTTGCTTCCTGTCATAAATACCAATTAAATAATGCAGTCGTACGCATGTTAGGCCGGGAATGGGGTAAGAAACCCTAATTGCTGAGATTGAAAGTAAGAACTCACTTTCAGTGGGTATGGCAGAGAATAAACATAGAATTGTTGAAGTTTCTTAGCAAGTTTGCCGTCCATGTCCAAAAGCTTCATCTCCTTTGCACCAGAGAATTTAGAGATTTCATCTTTATTTTGCAGATTCTAGATCTTATTCAAGCATAAGCATGATATTTTTCTTGGCCCATTGTCGCCTTCTATAGTACTCAAAGATCTGTGATATTTGAAACATGTCGCTCTGCACAAGATTCTATTGCTTTATTCCGGCTCTTTCTGAACGGCATCGCACAATTCAGTAGCAACTCTACTTATGCATGACTTCATTTATTATCATTATGTGGATATAGGCAAATGAAGAGGAATTTAGTTTGTTTATTGGAAGAGGACATTTCCTCCATCAATTTCGTTTCCCGGGATTTTCTTCCCGAGAATGGAATGTTGATATAGCTTGTACGTTGTTTATAAAAATAGGTGAAAAATCATAGAACATTAGTTCAATCAAAGTTAATTGCCTATTTCCGGGGATTAAACCACCCGACTTGGACGTTAATTTACAATGTTATGAAAACTCATATGTGAATATGTACGTTATGTGAAAGATATTGATTTGGAAAATGTATTGAAGGTAACCACTTTCCCTTCGATGGGACTCGAACCCATGACCCTACAGTACGCTAGACTGGTGCTTTAACCAACTAAGCTACGAAGGACCTCCGTCGGCCTTCGCAGCCTAGCGGCTAATGTGAACGTGTACTATACACATGTGGTAGTGTTGGCTTGAGAAATGGATTGCGAGTGATTTGCCTATGCGTTCAATTTGGGAATCTCGAGCTCGTTCAGTAGCCGCTAGGTTGCGAAGGCCGACGGAGGTCCTTTGTAGCTTAGTTGGTTAAAGCACCAGTCTAGCATACTGTAGGGTCATGGGTTCGAGTCCCATCGAAGGGAAAGTGGTCACCTGCAATACATTTTCCAAATCAATATCTTTCACATAACGTACATATTCACATATGAGTTTTCATAACATAGAATATTAGTTATTTTTTAACTTCCCTACAATTTGTATGAAACGAAAAATTATTGAAACTTTGCACCCATTTTTCTCAAAACTAGGTTTTTGTCACTTACACCCCTTTGTGTTTGACCCCCTCAATTGGCTTATTTTTCATGCTTTAGTAACACGTGATAATAACAGATGGTTGTAAGTGATTATAATTTACTTTGTCTGATTAGGCCATACGATAAGGAATTAGATTTGTATATTCTGACGAACGCATCTTCTTGAATAGGAAATTGTTTTTTATCAAAATATGACTGCCAGGAAACTGCAGAAGAATTGCAAATGATTTCTGAATTGTGAGGGTTAGCTGCTAGCTTGGGATTTTGTCAACAACAGTTGCAGGGCTCATACAACAGTCGCGGATTTCTCGCGGATTTACCCCTCCTATCGCAAAAATCGCGGTTCCGTCAAACATTGTCCCAAAAATCTCGGATTTATAACTACACTCTTGCTAAAATTGCGATCATTCGACGTCGTTGGTTTAAGTGGACACATAGAAAGTCTGTCGAATTGTTAGATCGATCATATTGCATTCCTAAATTACCGAAATGCCGAGTACTATTGTATTGCTTAGAACTTTTGTGCCGCTAATTGGGGAATTACAATTATGATTACTTGCGCTACATAGAGGGTTGACGATAAAGTCGGATCAAACGCAGTAATATTCACACCTGGAACTGCCGGGACGGAACTGATTGATGATCGAAGCTGTCTTTATTTAGGTATTTTTAAATTTATAATATTAAGTTCAACACCAATGAGGATAGGAATTAGAAAGACTAAGGGCCAATTTCTTCACCTCCGCTTAACTCTTAAGCGGTGCTTACCCATACGTTTAAACCTGGTTTAAGCACTAAGCGGAGGTGAAGAAATCGGCCCTAAGCATTTTAAATTAAGAGAAAGGCCGGACCAGAAGGGCCGCCTTGCGAGTTAACCAAGAGCTTTGCCAGTTATTTTGAGTTAAAATTACCATATAAAAATGATTGTTCTCCGGTGGTATATTAACTTGCTACTGAAGGATTGAGGTCTAGTTTGGGAATGCCACATTTTGATCATTCTGCCAAACAGAAAATCCTTGCGATCGTCCTTTCTTTTTATGAGAAAGGATGAGATCACCTTTCAATGGTTGGGGCTGCATAGAAATCCAAATATCACCTTGGTTGGGGCATTCAGAAATCCAAATATCGTCGGTTGAACGATAGAGAGTTTTTTTTAATTGTCAGACCATCAGTTGCGTCCCGTTTTGTACCATGCTCAATGACTCCCACTATTGCAGGCATCTCATTCAAACCATTCAGTATTCGTTCTTTGTTTTATCACGCATTCCAATAACTTTTTGGTAGGCTAGTTTTTGTTCCATTACCTGCGCTTCAAAATTTCTCGCTTTCCATTGAGAGTTTGTTCGTGATTCCCTAGTTGCAACAAACTGTCTGACTGAACTTGAGCCTTGAGCGTAGCGTAGCGTACTAAAAAGTATAATTCAAATATAGCTCTTGATCTAACTGGTATTTACTATGACAACAGACTGCCATCTGCACAACCAACTTATAAAGAAATGAAATGATACAACATCGATTCAAATGGGGGTTTCCCGGAAACATTAAACATTGAATTTCTTTTGGACATAGTTCAACGCTGCACATATATTTTCTGTGGCTCATGATATGGTTGACGCGTTAACCTTAGTAAGATGTTGGGGTCAATATGACCCAAAACGAAACTTCAAAGTAGAATAACTTTTTACCTGATAATCCGATCGTTCTGAAATTTCTTGACTTTTAATATTTTGTGGAAATGAAGCATCTGACATGAAAAAAGTATTTTAAGGTGCAACAGGAACGACCCCACAAAAAAAGTTACGAATAAGATGTTGGGGTCATATTGACCCAGAAATGTAAATGCTTATAAAACAGTCAAATTATAACCGAATTGCAAAGTTTATATACCGTTCTAAAGATAAACTCATCAATTTTCTGGCTATGTGGTGATATGCTGGTTCTGGAGACAATGGCCACCGGGAAACGACTTCCACGGGGACCTTGTCGGTCATATCAGGGGAGCATAAAAATCGCTCCATATATGCCATTCGATCGCTAGTTCTTCATATATTCTCTTAAAACGGTAATGTATGGTCCATGAGAGGGCTTCCGACGAAAGTGGCCACTCCTGGTACATCCAAGGTGCCCCCGGGGAACCCGCAGGAGGGGACATTTCCGTTTTAGCACCAAAATATACCGTGCGGCGGCTCTGTCGTCATGATTTTCCACAAAATAGATAATAATGCGCTTGAAATCGATAAAAGACCACATTGGCCACTCCTGGTACATGCAAGGTGCCCCCGGGGAACCCGCAGGAGGGGACATTTCCGTTTTAGCACCAAAATATGTCGTGCGGCGGCTCTTATGTCATGATTCTCCACCAAATAGATGATAATGCGCTTGAAATCGATTAAAGACCACATTGGCCACTCCTGGTACATGCAAGGTGCCCCCGGGGAACCCGCAGGAGGGGACATTTCCGTTGTAGCACCAAAATATACCGTGCGGCGGCTCTTTTGTCATGATTCTCCACCAAATAGATGATAATGCGCTTGAAATCGATAAAAGACCACATTGGCCACTCCTGGTACATGCAAGGTGCCCCCGGGGAACCCGCAGGAGGGGACATTTCCGTTGTAGTACCAAAATATACCGTGCGGCGGCTCTTTTGTCATGATTCTCCACCAAATAGATGATAATGCGCTTGAAATCGATAAAAGACCACATTGGCCACTCCTGGTACATGGAAGGTGCCCCCGGGGAACCCGCAGGAGGGGACATTTCCGTTTTAGCAAAAAAATATGACGCGCGGCGGCTCTTTTGTCATGATTTTCCACCAATCAGGTGGTTATGCGCTTGAAATCGATAAGTGACCACATTGGCGACTCCTAGTTCATGCAAGGTGCCCCCGGGGAATCCGCAGGAGGGGGCATTTCCGTTGTAGCTCCAAAATATACCGTTCGGCGGCTCTGTCGTCATGATTTTCCACAAAATAGATGATAATGCGCTTGAAATCGATGAAAGACCACATTGGCCACTCCTGGTACATGCAAGGCGCCCCGGGGAACCCGCAGGAGGGGACATTTCCGTTTTAGCACCAAAATATGCCGTGCGGCGTCTCTTTCGTCATGATTTTCCACAAAATAGATGATTATGCGCTTGAAATCGATAAGTGACCACATTGGCAACGCCTGGAACCTATGAGGGGGCCCCAGGGAACCCGTAGAAGGGGACATTTCCATTTTTACACCAATATAAGCCGTGCGGCGGCTCTTTTGGTGTTTTCCCATCGAACAGATGGACGTGCGCTCGAAATCGATAAGTGACCACATTGGCTACATTTGAAACCTATGAGGCTCCCTCAGAGAACACGTAGAAGATGGCATTTCCATTTTTACACCAACATATGTCATGCGGCGGCTCTTTCGTCGTGATTTTCCTCCAAATAGGTGCCCTCGAAATCGATTATTGACATATTGTCCACCCTTAGAACCTATGAGGTGCCCCCGGGAGCCCGTAGTAGAGTACATTTCCATTTTAACACCAAAATATGCCGTGCGATGGCTCTTTCTTTGTTATTTTCTACCAAACAGATGGTCATGTGCTTGGAGTTGATTAGTGATATTGTCTACTCTTGGAACCTTTGAGATGCCCTGCGAACCCGTAGGAGAGGACATTTTCATGGTTATATCAAATGTACTGTGCCGCTTGCGGCAGCTCTATCTTCGTCTATCATTGTCTACCCTGGCCACAAGTCTTCAAAAAGTTGGTTATGCGCTTGAAATTGTTCTTCATTTGAAATTGAGTATACTGAGTCAAATTAAAAAATAGTTTCTGGGCTACTGTGATGATTCCTTCGAACAGCTCTCCAAGGATTTTCTATTCCGCATCTCGATATTACCATTAGTCGATGGTCCCTTCAATATCGACTCATAGAAGTTTGAGGTTTTCACCGATCGCCGTGGACAATGATATGAAAACGCAACATTTTGATATAAAAAAAATCTCTGACTCCTGCGGGTACCCTGTAGGTTGTAGATATTAAGTTCAGAATGAATGACCTATTTGATAGAAAAAAAACAAGATTAATCTACCTAGTGGTGATGGTACCTTTATCGTTCGTTCAAAAGGGTTGAGAAATATATAAGAAAAGTCTAATATAACACTAATAGGTAGATAGCTCTTATTTTTCATATTTGTTTATTTGCATTCTAAAACTTTCTGCTGAACGCAACTTATTGCAAGCCAATCGGATGAGCATAAGTGCCAGAAAAGTGATTTTCCCATGTAGCTGCTGAAATTAATTTTTTGACCATAACATCGGAGCCCATATTCCGATCTGGCCAATTTTCAATAGGAAACAATAGGGCAGGATTTTCGTCGAATGCTATTTACTGCGAGCAATTCGGTTGAGGAAAAGTTCCTCAAAAGTGAGTTAGATTTTGTGTGCACAGACACTTTCAATGAATACTTCAAGGCACTCCACAATTACCGAAATTGGGCCTGGGGTTCCCCCGGGTTGATATTAGATTTCAACTATTTGATGGAAAATTATAGTGAAAGAGCCGCTGCACGACATGTCTTTAAGGGCCGATGTCCACGTAAAGTTTTATCACGCTGCTTGCACGCCGCGTTCACGCAAGGTACCCAGCATCAAATGAAGTAATGCACACGTAAACGTGTGCACGACTACATTTGATGCCGGATACCTTGCGTGGACGCGGCGGTCACGCAGCTTGAAAACACGCTACGTGGGCATCGGCCCTAAGTAAGAGTGAGAGTAAGAACGGAAATGTCCTCTCCTATGAGCTCCACGGCGGTACTTCATAGGTTCCAAAATGGAAAATGTGGTCACTTATTCATTTCGGTATAAAAACGGAAATGTCACCATCTACGGGTTCCCCGTGGGCATCTCATTGGTTCCAAGAGTGGCCAATGTGGTCACTTATCGATTTCAAGCGCATAATCATCTATTTTGTGGAAAATCATGACGAAAGAGCCGCCGCACGACATATTTCGGTGTTAAACGGAAATGTCATCTTCTACGTGTTCTCCGAGGGAGCCTCATAGGTTTCAAATGTAGCCAATGTGGTTCAAGAGTGGCCAATGTGATCACTTATTGATTTCGAGCGAAAAACCATCTCTTTGGTGGGAAAACACACCGAAAGAGTCGCCGCTCGGCATATTTCAGTGTTAAAACGGAAATATTCCATTCTACGGGTTCCCTGGGGGCCCCTGGTAGACTCCAAGAGCGGCCAATGTGGTCAATTATCGATTTCAAGCGCATAATCATCTATTTTATGGAAAATCATGACGAAAGAGCTGCCGCACGGCATATTTTGGTGTTAAAACGGAAATGTCCTCTTTTACGGATTCCTCGAGGGCACCCCATAGGCTCCAAGTGTGGCCAATGTGGTCACTTATCCATTTCGAGCGCATAATAATCTATTTTGTGGAAAATCATGATGAAAGAGCCGCAGCACCGCACATTTTGGTGCCAGAACGGAAATGTCCTCTCCTGTGGGTTCCCCGGGGGCACCTTGCATGTACAAGGAGTGGCCAATGTGATCATTTATCGATTTCAAGCGCATGACCATCTATTTTGTGGAAAATCATGATAAAAGAGCCGCCACACGACATATTTTGGTGTTAAAACGGAAATGTCCCCTTTTACGGGTTCCACGGGGGCACCTCATAGGCTCCAATAGTGGCCAATGTGGTCACTTAGCGATTTCAAGCGCATTATCATATATTTTGTGGAAAATCATGACGCCAGAGCCGCCACACGGTATATTTTGGTGCTACAACGGAAATGTCCCTTCCTGCGGGTTCCCCGGGGGACCCTGCATGTACCTGGAGTGGCCAATGTGGTCACTTATCGATTTCAAGCGCATAACCATCTGTTTGGTGGAAAATCATGACGAAAGAGCCGCCGCACGGCATATTTTGGTGCTAAAACGGAAATGTCCCCTCCTGCGGGTTCCCCGGGGGCACCTTGCATGTACCAGGAGTGGCCACTTTCATCGGAAGCCTTCTCATGGACCATACATTACCGTTTTAAGAGAATCTATGAAGAATTAGCAATCGAATGGCATATATGGAGCGATTTTTATGTTCCCCTTATATGACCGATAAGGTCCCCGTGGAAGTCGTTTCCCGGTGGCCATTGTCTCCAGAACCAGCATATCACCACATAGCCACAAAATTGATGAGTTTATCTTTCGAACGGTATATAAACTTTGCAATTCGGTTATAATTTGACTGTTTTATAAGCATTTACATTTCTGGGTCAATATGACCCCAACATCTTATTCGTAAGTTTTTTCTAATATCCGAAGAAGGTTAACTATGTAGTTTTAGATATTACATAAATAAGTGAATGTTCTTTCATTTTGTTTTCTATCGACGAATATGCCAATAGATTAGAGGCAAAAATATTGAAAAATTTTAAAATTATAAAACGTGTTTTGAAGTAAGAAACCATATTTTTGTTTGTCGCGAATTTGTTTTTACAGTCGCGGATTTCAATTTGCTAGTCGCAGATTTCGCGGATTGGAATTCGACTAGTTTGTAACAGCCCTGCAGTTGACTTTGCGCTGTGCAAAACTCCATTGATAATTTTAACTCTTGGTTGCAACCTCAAACCGTTCGTTTTACCCATGACAATTCGAAGCAATATGGAAATTCCTCTACCTGATACAGACAACTATTTCGACTACAACCGTTGAAACTATGATGCAGTTATCTACGAATAAGGCTTGCAGAACTATGAGGAAGTTTTACTTGGCAAACATTAACGTCGCATTTAGGCATAAAATGCACCAAACAACGATTGAACGACAATTCTCCGAAAATGAATTGCCCGAATAAAGCAATTTCACAAAAACATTCCCGAATATATAAATTCATTCAGTAGAAGTGTTATTAGCGTTTTAGTTACAATCGACAGTTGATTCAAGAGCTAACCAAGTCATGAATGGGACCATAGGGACCAAAGAGATCATAAATCCTTCGTTTTATGACTGGCCATCTCGAATGAGTAAATATTATTTTTGCAGAAACATTATTTTCCTAAAATGTTATGTTCGAGTGAATGTTATTTAAATGATAATTGATTTTGCGCAAACACCTAGAAAATCCTCAACTTTCTAATCAGGACATCGGAATATAACTAGGAATCGTGCAGTCAACGGTGAGTCGTTACAACGCAACATAAGAAGCATAGAACGGAAGAAGAAATGTGGTCAGAATGGATATTCTGTTAGTGATCAGGATCGAAATCCCAAAGCTTCGACCAAGGATGTGGCCAAAAAGATGAATCTGTTTAAATCTATGGTTAGAGTGCCAAGGAACGGTGCAGAGTGCAGAAGGCTTAAAATCGTAACTAACGGCAAAATACGAAGCCTCATTGCCTCATCATGGATTACGTCGTCAAGGCGAACTTCCAGCAGCTTGCTCGGCTACTGTTCTTCACCGTCCAGCACAAATGTGATATTCCGCAGTTTAGCATGAAATACATGATTTGGCAAGCGATTTGCTAATGTGGGAAACGGAATACGGCGTTCGTGACTACCGCGACTGTAATTTTTTTTCTTCTTTATTAAAGAGGCTTTCAGCCTTTGACTGGTTCGCCTCTGACGCGACTGCAATTGGGGATATCTACCTTGAGGAGTGTCTACAGAAGCGTCTGCTTGTTCTGTTGAAGCAACATGAGTTTAGAGAAGCTGGCAAATTCAGTCGTAAGACTTTTCGAATTGAATTTGAATTTGGAGTCATCCTTACTACTTTACGCAATACCCAATGCAACCAATATGTGGACTGGACTGCTCTCATACGCATATTTGTCCCATGTTTGCTGGGATTCCTATGTACAAAGGACAGTTATGCGTATAACGACAGTATAGTGGACCTACTGTATGACGTCTTAATTTGACTCATCTGTAGGAGACCACATTGGATCATTATCTATGCTCAGAAAAACCCTGCCAACTCGAAAAGAAAATTAGAGAGCCAACTTTTGATGTCTGGAATTCGATCCTCACCTTTCTTCCTCCGTCCGAAAGATGGCACCAACAACAACAACATAAGGTTAATTAATTCCGTATTAAGCGTATTTATGAATGAGTCCTAACCTAACGCTTTTTCAGTCGCAACATTGTAAGGCTACAAATTGCATGTACCGACTACCGACTTATCAGCTTGCACTTGGAACGTGCAGTCAAGCGAGTGATTAGATTTGTGAGGATAACACAGCGCTCACAGCGGACCGGCATTGTTGTTGTGGTGTTCAGTGAACTGCTGACAGCCGGGTTGATTTTCTGTTGATTCAAGCGATAAGTTGCTGCTGATGAGTTTGTTGTACTTGTTTTCACCAGCTGGCTGTAATTGGTTCATTCGAAGGTATTTTATTTAATTAATTGATTTGGATTGATGTTTTTCTCTCTGCTAGCTATGCTGGTCTGGAATTTGGTATTTAATTGGTTCTTGGAAATGCAACTTTGTTGCAAACACATAAGGTCAGACCATTTGTTTCATGTATAGTAGAACGAAGACAGACTTATTGGAAAACGCGGTACGATTCCAAATTTCTCTTCTTTGTTTCATATGATATAAAGATATCAAAAACATTATGCTTTTTTTATGCATGCCTGTTTTACTCACATGTACTTATTTAATATATATTTTATCTTTAAATTTTACATTCACAAATCATAACGATAAACCTCCAATTGTTTTCATAAATTAAAGATTGAAACAAGCAACTAAAAAAGCTTGCAAAAACAAATTTTCCTTCCATCCGATTTCCAGCTGATCATGGCTAGAAAATTTCCATTATCATTCCAATGAGCACACGCTTGATAACTCTATCGAACCGTCTATCCATTCAAGTTGATTCAATTATCTTCCGAATTCCGCATGCTACAGCTGCACATAATAATCAACTACTGTGCTGTACGCCAAGCCATCCAATTTGTCCGACCAACGAGAGCCGAGCCGGAGCGACGTGCTCCGGGTCCAACCCATTCCGTGCCATATTTTTATCATCCTTGGCTTTCTTGATTATTTTTCCTGATCCGATCCCACCCCTATCGGAGCCAGCGCAGGCTGGGCGCTTTTGCTTTGTAGTGTATCGACCTTCGTCCGTGCGTACCAGAACGAAATCGCACTGAGCCATAATCCTTTGTATCCTCATCAGGAAAGGAAGCGAGGACATGGCGCACCGCTTTCGCTGATACGGATCCGGTTCCGGGGGATGGGTTTCGGGTGCTGCTGTAAGACAACGGAACGCACCCGGTTGTGCGACTGCTAGCGATGACGAATGGTGCGTTGCGTTGTGCCTGGAGGTCATTTGCCTCTTCGGTGGTGGATTTTTTTTTGCCTTTTGTATGCCGGAGAGATGTTTATGTGCGAGATGACGAAGTCGGTGAAGATGATGAGGACGATGCAAATGTTGCTGTGGGAAAACGGATAAATTCCGAGTAGAAGTATCAAGCGCTGCTTACTCAACTGCAATGGTTTGTATGTGATATTTTTGTTTGCATACATAGACTATGTTTAGATACGGCTTCGTACTTCCTTTGTGCAATTTATTTTTATGCGTGGCGATGAGATGGTTATAATTCAGAGGCTTTCAATCTTATGTTAGAAAATATGATTTTTTTCTGTAAAATGTATAAGGTTGATATTTGAGTTCAGTTAAATCGTGATGATGATGAATAGCTCTTGGTGGAATGTCTTCATTTTCATAACACGAATAACACGAATACACTTGAAATCATTTCGTATTCCATAACATTCTGATTAAATAGTTATTCGTTGTTTTCTTACATTGGGAAACACTGTGCCGCCATAATATATACCAGATTCGTTGAAATGATTCCAACAGGGATAGTATTAAACTTCATCACCAACAACGAACGGGATTGCAGCACACGTCTCGTCCCGACGATGACGAACGCGACGCTCGTTACGTTACGCTGTTTTCGGTTTACTACCAACAACCAACAATGCACTATGTACCGTCTACTATCTCCTCGTTATCCTTGACATGGACGGGTGGCCACGGATTGTCGGATGGTAGGTGGAAAAGGATACACACCGACTGCTGGAGTGCATTCGACGCTTTTAATTATTTTTTTCTCCTTTTTTCCACCGGTACTTTCGTTGGGTTGAATGATGCCAGAGCAGTAGTATCGACGGAATGCGCAGGGTCGAATGCCGGCGAGCTACATCGATGAGGACGACGCTACCGCAGGCCATAATAAAGCTTAAGCATCATCAGGTGGATTTGCTCGAGGACGTCCTGTGGTGCTTGGTAGAGGGCAGAAAGCGGATAGGCGGTTTTTCCTGGTCCGCACCGGTTGAACTTTCTCGTTTTCTTTTCCCGATAGGATAGGTAGATGGATGGTTGTGCTTGGAGTATCTACCTCCTATTTTATGAATGATTCAAGTTGGAATGGGAGTAGGATGCGTACCGAGGCTGTTGACGTTTGCAGGACAGTAAAATGCGTAATAAAAAGTAATAACTCGTCTATTGAACTACTGTCGGTGCTTATGATGTTTTCACTCGGGGGTCGGAGTCCGAGATGTTAGCGAAGGTTTTCCTTTTTTTATTTTAACGAGACTAATGATTTTTATTGAAGTGTTTTTGTCAACGACTTCTGACTGTGGACATTTGATCCATTTCAATGAAACAGTTTCAGGGTCTTTAGAAGAACCTGCGTGTAGCTCAAATAAGTAAGTTGGTTGAGGCTTTGCTTAAAGATGTGTGGAATACGATTTTCTTTACGAATTCAAAATGCTCCTTGAGGGGCCTAAAAATAGCCATTTGGTTTTCGGGTAGTCTTACTTTATTTTTACTCTCACGCTTTGTGTTACTCACACATAAGAAACATAAATTGGAATCCAATTGAAGCTTAAGTTTGGTTGACCGCCCGTAGCTGCTACCTTATTGTGGTCACATAAGATGCTATTTCCCAGAGAACAACAGATGATTGATTGCGACTAAACTAATTTTCAATGCACAAATAATAATGATCTTATTTTTTAACTGCACTGTAAGCCGAATATACATCTGCACTTGCCACGAGTTCATGCGGTTAAAGTTAATTGTTTATGGCATGGTTTTCGTTTTGGTTAATTGAAAGAAATCTTCCGACTCTCTTAAAAGGAGGCTTCCAGGCATCTTGAAAGGAGACTTCCAAGCTTTTTGAAAGGAGACTTTCAGGCCTCTTGAAAGGAGACTTCCACGCTTTTTGAACGCAGGCTTCCACGCTTCATGAAAGGTAGCTCCCAGGCCTCTTGAAAAGAGGCTTCCAGGCCTCTTAAAAGGAGACTTCCACGCCTCTTGAAAGATAGCTTCCAGGATTCTTGAAAGCAGGCTTCCAGGCCTCTTGAAAAGAGGCTTCTAGGCCTCTTGAAAGGAGGCTTCCAGGCCTCTTGAAAGGAGGCTTCCAGGCCTCTTGAAAGGAGGCTTCCAGGCCTCTTGAAAGGAGGCTTCCAGGCCTCTTGAAAGGAGGCTTCCAGGCCTCTTGAAAGGAGGCTTCCAGGCCTCTTGAAAGGAGGCTTCCAGGCCTCTTGAAAGGAGGCTTCCAGGCCTCTTGAAAGGAGGCTTCCAGGCCTCTTGAAAGGAGGCTTCCAGGCTCTTGAAAGGAGGCTTCCAGGCCTCTTGAAAGGAGGCTTCCAGGCCTCTTGAAAGGAGGCTTCCAGGCCTCTTGAAAGGAGGCTTCCAGGCCTCTTGAAAGGAGGCTTCCAGGCCTCTTGAAAGGAGGCTTCCAGGCCTCTTGAAAGGAGGCTTCCAGGCCTCTTGAAAGGAGGCTTCCAGGCCTCTTGAAAGGAGGCTTCCAGGCCTCTTGAAAGGAGGCTTCCAGGCCTCTTGAAAGGAGGCTTCCAGGCCTCTTGAAAGGAGGCTTCCAGGCCTCTTGAAAGGAGGCTTCCAGGCCTCTTGAAAGGAGGCTTCCAGGCCTCTTGAAAGGAGGCTTCCAGGCCTCTTGAAAGGAGGTTTCTAGGCCTCTTGAAAGAAGGTTTCCAGGCCTCTTGAAAGGAGGCTTCCAGGCCTCTTGAAAGGAGGCTTCCAGGCCTCTTGAAAGGAGGCTTGCAGGCCTCATGAAAGGAAGCTTCCAGGCCTCATGAAAGGAGGCTTCCAGGCGTCATGAAAGGAGGCTTCCAGGCCTCTTGAAAGGAGGCTTCCAGGCCTCTTGAAAGGAGGCTTCCAGGCCTCTTGAAAGGAGGCTTCCAGGCCTCTTGAAAGGAGGCTTCCAGGCCTCTTGAAAGGAGGCTTCCAGGCCTCTTGAAAGGAGGCTTCCAGGCCTCTTGAAAGGAGGCTTCCAGGCCTCTTGAGAGGAGGCTTCCAGGCGTCATGAAAGGAGGCTTCCAGGCCTCTTGAAAGGAGGTTTCCCGGCCTCTTGAAAGGAGGTTTCCCGGCCTCTTGAAAGGAGGCTTCCAGGCCTCTTGAAAGGAGGCTCCCAGCCCCCGGGAAAGGAGGCTTCCAGGCCTCTTGAAAGGAGGCTTCCAGGCCTCTTGAAATGAGGCTTCCAGGCCTCTTGAAAGGAGGCTTCCAGGCCTCTTGAAAGGAGGCTTCCAGGCCTCTTGAGAGGAGGCTTCCAGGCGTCATGAAAGGAGGCTTCCAGGCCTCTTGAAAGGAGGTTTCCCGGCCTCTTGAAAGGAGGTTTCCCGGCCTCTTGAAAGGAGGCTTCCAGGCCTCTTGAAAGGAGGCTTCCAGGCCTCTTGAAATGAGGCTTCCAGGCCTCTTGAAAGGAGGCTTCCAGGCCTCTTGAAAGGAGGCTTCCAGGCCTCTTGAAAGGAGGCTTCCAGGCCTCTTGAAAGGAGGCTTCCAGGCCTCTTGAAAGGAGGCTTCCAGGCCTCTTGAAAGGAGGCTTCCAGGCCTCTTGAAAGGAGGCTTCCAGGCCTCTTGAAAGGAGGCTTCCAGGCCTCTTGAGAGGAGGCTTCCAGGCGTCATGAAAGGAGGCTTCCAGGCCTCTTGAAAGGAGGTTTCCCGGCCTCTTGAAAGGAGACTTCCAGGCCTCTTGAAAGGAGGCTTCCAGGCCTCTTGAAATGAGGCTTCCAGGCCTCTTGAAAGGAGGCTTCCAGGCCTCTTGAAAGGAGGCTTCCAGGCCTCTTGAAAGGAGGCTTCCAGGCCTCTTGAAAGGAGGCTTCCAGGCCTCTTGAAAGGAGGCTTCCAGGCCTCTTGAAAGGAGGCTTCCAGGCCTTTTGAAAGGAGGCTTCCAGGGCTCTTGATAGGAGGCTTCCAGGCCTCATGAAAAAAGGCTTCCAGGCCTCATGAAAGGAGGCTTCCAGGCCTCTTGAAAGGAGGCTTCCATGCCTCATGAAAGGAAGCTTCCAGGCCTAATGAAAGGAGGCTTCCAGGCCTCTTGAAAGGAGGCTTCCAGGCCTCTTGAAAGGAGGCTTCCAGGCCTCTTGAAAGGAGGCTTCCAGGCCTCTTGAAAGGAGGCTTCTAGGCCTCTTGAAAGGAGGCTTCCAGGCCTCTTGAAAGGAGGCTTCCAGGCCTCTTGAAAGGAGGCTTCCAGGCCTCTTGAAAGGAGGCTTCCAGGCCTCTTGAAAGGAGGCTTCCAGGCCTCTTGAAAGGAGGCTTCCAGGCCTCTTGAAAGGAGGCTTCCAGGCCCCTTGAAAGGAGGCTTCCAGGCCTCTTGAAAGGATTTTTTCCAGGCCTCTTGAAAGGATTTTTTCCAGGCCTCTTAAAAGGAGGCTTCCAGGCCTCTTGAAAGGAGGCTTCCAGGTCTCTTGAAAGGATTTTTTCCAGGCCTCTTGAAAGGAGGCTTCCAGGCCTCTTGAAAGGAGACCTTCGAGCTTTTTAGAAAAAGGCTGTGCTGGTTGTGGAGGGCAGAATTCTTTTGGATTTACTAATCGTCATAGGATATGACACCCACAAATTGCCCTCCCCCCAGTTTTCGCTCACCTATTTTAAAATCTTCATTTCTCGTAAACTAGTTGTTGAAAACAGTTACAGTTAAAGTTTTTCTATACAAACATCAATCATTTATGAAAAAACCTGAACTTAAACTGTTTCCAACAACTAGTTTTCGAGAAATTAAGGTTTTAAAATCGATTGGAATTGTAATTCGTCCACCATTGCCAATTTTTGTTCGAGGTACCCCCTAGGGCCAATGAAGGTACCCCCAGGGGTACATGTACCCCAGGCTGAGAACCGCTGGTCTAGAATACATAACTCGTTAAATGTGTACCAATTTAGCAGCATTGCACGTATACTTTACACTCCAATTGATAGACTCTGGTTACGGGCATGATCAACGGATAACTGGCCATTTGACTCTTGTCCTTATACTTTTTTCGCGCAGTGTAGATGAGATATATTCGAAGAGGAGGTTTATACACACTCTCTCAAGAAACTCCAATGAAGAACGGTCGAAGCTAAGGATCAGCTGTAAGTGTCACTCTATTTCTGATTTTAATCGACACCGAATCGATATTAAATCTTGAGCGAATATGAAATAAAAATTGTAGAAAATTTAAAAGTGGATTCAAATTGTAATTTGCTTAATTGATTGCCTTATTACAAAACATGCACGCTGGCAAGCATTTCCATCGAACAAGTAACAAGTGCTTTTCATTGATCGTCATCACATATTTTGATATCATCACATATGATGATCATCAAACGAAGACACCGACGGAGTAAACAGTCACTGTTCAGTAGAATTATAGAATCAGACGTCAACCGTTAAACCAAATACAAAAAGATCCAGAAGCAGCACAATCATAGAAGACATTGCCAACATTCCGGCAACTAGACCTTTGAACATTCCAACCAGTGCACCATGGCAAGGAAAAAGATATTAGTACAGGCCCCTTTTCGATTTTGGCAACACGTTCGAAACATTTATATTGCTAAAATCGAATGGTTCTTGTTTTCTCATGACATTTAACATTTCTTCACTTTTTGTGACAATGCTTTTTAACGCGGATTTCGAAATCTTAACGTGATTTTTTTTATGTCGGTTTCGGGGTCCAACTATTTTTTTACGATTTAAGTCAATAAAGCTTAGGGCTTTAACTATGAAATTTACGTGGTTTATGAGCATTCAAAAATAAGAAAATTGTGTTGTCAAAATCGAATAGTTTTGTTGCAAAAATCGAATGTTGCCAAAATCGAATGGCTTTGTTGCCAAAATGGAATAGTTTTGTTGCAAAAATCAAATGGGGTCTGCAGGTAATACCATTCTGAGCGCTAGCCGGAACTAGACCTGTGCGATAGACTATTTTTGTCAGCGATGGCGGCGTGGCGGCGTCACGTCGTTGGTAATCGGTGGCGGTGGCACGGCGGCGTGAATAGGCGTAAACTAATTTCAAACGTCCAAAATTTTCCAGAATTTCTTCGGAAGTTCCTCAACGAATTCCTCTTCCAGGAATTGCTCCTAAAGTTCCTCCAGCAATTTCTCCGGAAATACCTCCAGGAGTTTCACCAGGAAGTCCTCCAGAAGTTCTTCCAGGAATTCCTTTGAAGGTTCCCCCAATAATTCCTTCGGAAGTTCCTCCAGGAATTCCCCCGGAGGTTCCTTTCAGAATTTCTTCGGAAGTTCCTCCAGGATTTCTTTTCGAAAATTCCTACAAGAATTCCTCTGGGAGTTTCTCCAGGAATTGCTCCAAAAGTTCCTCCAAGAATTCCTACAGAAGTTCCTCCGATAATTCCTCCTAGAATTCTTTCGGAAGTTCTTCCAGGAATCCCTTGGGAAGTGTTTCCAGGAATTCCTCGAGACAGATTTTGAACAGCGCCAGCGGCGCGTCGATACAATAATGTCGCACACCTCTACTTCCTAGAACTAATCTTCCAATCGAAAAACTTTTGTAAAATTACTATTTGTTTTTAAATTTATATCACTAATGGCCAATGCAGGTTTTATTCTTTCATCAATTTGGGCAGAAGATTCGTCGTACATCGGAAAGTCGAGTCAAGTACGAGACACTGAAGACGGCCTTACTGTTGAGGTCGAAATACGTATCTGTCAGGATACAATTAAGTGGTGGAATTCAATGGGATTGTTTAACCCTTTCCTTCCCATGGTAGCTGTAGAGCTCCATCAAATTTTGCACCTTCCTACATTCATCGAATTATTTCAACAACAAAAAGCAGTATTTGGCACAACTTTATGGTTTCATTAGACTGCAAATATAATCAATTTTGTGTTAAATAGTTAAACTATTGAAAACAATCAAGTAACTATTGATTTACAATCAAAAACTTTTTTTTTCGTTTTCCACTAATTTTAGCTATGCCAAATAACTTTTGTTCTAGCATTTTTTCCCTAGATGATTGC
Source organism: Armigeres subalbatus (assembly GCF_024139115.2). Taxonomy (NCBI): domain Eukaryota; kingdom Metazoa; phylum Arthropoda; class Insecta; order Diptera; family Culicidae; genus Armigeres; species Armigeres subalbatus. Next base: position 436,522,650 of record NC_085140.1, on the reverse strand, counting down.
TTCCTATTGAAAACTTTGAAAAAAGTCGTGGGAAAGAGAGGGTTAAACTCGTCTTATGACAGGTGAAAACATTCCACTAAAAAGCTCAAAATAATTTTCTTATCATCGGAAAATGTTGTTGCCGAGTTTTGAAAAAAAAAGTCCTAGCAATAATAGAAAAAAGCCTGTAAAAAATAGATTTGGCCTGTTTAAAAATTTCTCTGATTTCTTATAAGCACCTGTATTACTAATTTTTTCATCCTTTTTTCATTTCAGGTATGTGATGGTTTCGAAACTGAACTTGTAAGTTACAAAACCTAATCCATCGGCACAAAAAGTTCAAAAAGTTGTTACCTTTATCTATATACGAATTTTGTTTCAGCAATAAAAATGAAAAACCAAAACTATTATAGAAAATTATGCATGCTAAATCTTCTCCCACGATGGCGTCTGGATGCATTATTCCGCACTTCCAAGTAAACAAACACTCAATGTGGCGACAACAGTAACAATTTTGTTCCTACACCATTAAACAATGCATAAGAAATGTAACGCAAAACCCTTTGCTCCGTTCTTCAGCTACCAAAGCACGAGAAGCGCACATTGCTTTCAGTGCGACCGAGTAAAACGATCCCCCATGTTTTCATTCCCCTAAGGAAACGGAAAAAGAAAACCATCACCCAATCAAAGAATAAGTGATCAACGACACGGCAGTGACAATATTTTGTCTGGTATATGCTACCGCTTCGCACGTCCCTCACCTTCTTCTGCTCGGGGGCTTCCACTGAATCGAAACTGAAGCGTCAAGATTTGTGTACGGAACGTCCAAACTCTTTTGCACCATTCCTACAGTGATCGGAATCTGGATAAAAGCTGTAAACGATAAGCTTTTAAGCGTTTGATTTTAATACACTAACTCATGATATTTTTAGTGGATAAATCGAGTTGTAATGAAGGGCTCACAAATAAAGATTTTGTGCTATTCATACTAAGTGCTGTACTATGTCGTGTTCATTCGAAGCAAGCATTGTAAGATTGTTTACAGCATTGACAATTCAAAACCTAGCGAAGAATATATTCTTGAATGCGCGAGTCAAATGTTTTAGAATTGAAGAAATTTGTAACCGTTTATCCATTGCCAAGCATTTTTATAAAAACCCATGAATTTAGGGACCTATTCTTGGGCAATTAACGTTTAACAGCTATAAAATTCCATAAGCACGATTCTATAAAGGCCGAAATACGTGTATCAGCCAAGATCCAATTTTATTCCATAACCCGTCACTGTGCAGTGCTTTTCCCGACTAGGTTGTCCGGGAGAGCGTGCTATTAAGTAGCCTCTGTCTGTGACTGCAAAACAACAGGGAAACCGGGCGGACGATATATGTGCATGAATGAATGAATATTCATTGGAAGAAATTACGCATTCCACACTTACGGTTTTGGAGCGCGATCTGGATAAGCCACCGCGCCGCGACAGCACCATCATATCATCATCCTAGTGACAATAACAACAACAGCGGCTTCGGATGGCGGCCGACTTAAATAGGAAGAGACAACGCGCGGCTCCACTTGGGGGTCTGTCTTTTGTTGCGTCTAGAACAGCGGTTCTCAATCTGGATTGCATGTTCCCCTGGGGGTACCGTAATCCGGGGGAACATTGATCATTTTTTATTGTTTTGTAAATATTTCCTCCGTTAGTGAAACCATGGCTTTTTTTTCATATTTTTAAAACGAGTACTGCTATATGTAGAACGTATAAGGCTCTTGTTCTTAATTATTTGATAATAAGTTAAAGTATTTATCAGTCAAACAAAAAATGCCGGGATTAGATGGGTCAAACAGCAGGGCAAAATGGGTCACCTTTGAGTTATGTAATTAATTTTGTTATTATTCACAATATTACACACCGATAGATAGGTTCATTGCCAAAGATTTTATTGAATAAAAAGGATTTTTATACTTTGGATGAAAAAATGGCTCTACATTTAAAAATGTCAGCAATTTATATAATAAAAATGAAATGAAACTTTTGAGATGAAACAGACTTTCTTCTTCTAGTACAAATGCAAAATATAGACATCAGCCAAAAAATTATACATTTTTGATAAACAAATTATCACAGTTGTGCTCAAAGGTAACCTCAAAATGATTTAATCAACAATGGAAAATATTTTCTTGAATACAAACTATGCCGTTCAGTATGTACTGACCGCTCTTGCCCCAAAAATATCTCTTCTTACAATACTCTACCAAAATGAATTTTTATTCTCAAATCGAGTGACAATAAAGTAGAACCAAAATATTCTTCTTACTGCATAAGCTCTGCGTTTAAATGTTTACGTTGCTCAAAAACGGCACTGGCCCATCTTATCCCGTGACCCTATCTTACCCTATTATAATTGCAAAAAAGGCTTGTTTTCTGATTGACTTTGGCATTTAAAACGGCTAATACTCTTTTTATTTAGTCTATTTCATTCATGTCACGTTAGTTCCAGATAGAACGGAATTTTGTTTTCTATTGAGCAGGCTTCGGAATTCTCACTCATATGAATAAAAACCTGGGATTAATCCATTTAGAGGAGTGTGATTTTTCATGTTCCCGTGTGAGGAAGTATTCTCACACAACATTTGAATCCGGATAGAAACGACAGGTGTTAAATTTCGTGAGCGCCGGTTCACCGGATAATTTAATTCTACTCCAACAAACTTTCCTTCAAGTCGCTTCTCCGGATAATTTTTACAAGCATATTCACAAAAGGATTAGAGAGGATTCAAATCCAAAAGAATTTTAAAATGTTTAGAACACCCACGCCACCACATAAATTGATTGAAGGCAATGAGGAAAAATGCTGTAATGAACTTCTTACTTGTCATGGTGGGGCATCGTCAGATTCAATCAGTTTGGAGAGGCAAAATAAGCAGCATTTGGTTCTTGTGAAACATGAGAAGAATGATAACAAATTTTCGCACTGTCATTTTTTCGCTTCGGCCGCACTGTTTTTTTTTCGGATAAAATGAATGGTGGAGAAACCTGTTGTCACGTGAGTGAGTAAGAAATCCGAAATCTGCTGTTGAGGACATTTGTTGCCCTACGCTGTTCAGAAGCTATTTATAGTACAATTTTTAATTTTCGTAATTGGCCAGAACTAGTTCTGCTTAAACCGTCTAAGACGAATTAAGTACTGTCCATTTAATTCCACCAGTTAATTTTCGTTATCTTTGCAGATACGTATTTCGACCACAACTGTGTGGTCGTCTTCAGTGTCTTGTACTTGACTCGACTTGGTTGGTTCAGTACTTAATTCGTCTTAGACGGTTGAATACATTCCACTAAAAGAGCTATATATATTTCTCTGAAAATAGTTCTGCTTAGTAAAGTTTGGGACAGATTCTATAACATACACTGCGTTCTTATACGCAAAAAGGAATTACCTACGACGCTTCTTATGCACAAATGTGGCGTGAATTTTTATCAGTGCGGTGCATTCGTTAAGCCGCACTCAAAATTATATCCTTTTGCTTTTAGTTTCAGTGTAAGACTTCTAATTACGTACGCATGTAGTAGTACAAACATATTTACCAACTCCTTGCGACCGCTTATACTGTTATCTGTAGGCACTAGATTTCAGTTTGATGTGTGTCCTGCTTCCGGGGCGTTGTAAACGTTTAGACCCAGCAAGATTTTTGCAATTTCTTAAAAGATTTCATTACATCGCAACTGAAGTAAGTGTTACCTTTGTTATTTGTGTAAAACATGCCATTGGTTATGATTTTCAGATATGGGAAATGGATAACGATTGACGAGGTCGAAAAAGGGTCAAATCCGGATTCTGGCTAATTCTGGTCGATCTGATCGAGAAATTGCTCGCAAGATCAACAGAATCAGATTAGGTTGTGCGGAATTATCTGAAACATCAGGAGAAATATGGTTGTAAACCACGTACCAAAGGGAATTCCAAATTGACACTCGACCAAAAAGGACAAATTTGGCACGAAGCAACGAGAAATCATTTGAGTTGCCGCCAGATCATCTCCAAACTTGATCTCCCAGTGCACAAAAGTACCGTTAGTCGCGTACTGAATGCGTCGTCACTCATAAAATGGACAAAACCAAATTCAAGTCGAGTCAAGTACGAGACACTGAAGATGGCCTCACAGTTGAGGTCAAAATACGTATCTGTAAAGATAACAAAACGTGGTGGAATTAAATGGAAAGTACTAAACTCGTCTTAGGGCGATGACGTGCTGAGGCGTCGAGTGATGCGGAGTGCGTCCAAGCACTCGTAAAGCAGAATATTAGCAAAAAAAATTTTTTTTTTTTTTTGTCTTGGACGCGTTCGCGCACGCACACGCGTGAGTATGTCATCGGCCTTAGACAGTTCAAAACCAAAGTCGAAACTGAAACTTACACTGCAGCACAAAGCCAATCGGTTTGAATTTTCCCAGAACCACATGCACAGGACTAATATATGGAACCATGTGATTTTTTTTGGATTATATTGGCACGATTTGCGGGATAAAGAGGCCGTCCGATCCAAAAGAAATTTTGGAGGAGAAATGGTAATGGTATGGGGTACATTTTCTCGCTATTCTAAGCTTCCTATCTGTTATATATCCACGAGAATGAACTCGACAGCTTGCAGTCCGGATTGTAACCCTATCGAGAACCTTTGGGGAATAATGGCTTCAACGGTTTACGCAAATGGACGTTAGTATAAAGGTATAAAAATTATATGGTTTTGATTAAAGATTAGTGAATAAAAGCTATGTATGCAATGATTAAAATGGATGATTTATGAATAAAATCAAAGCTATTATGAATATGATTAGTGATTACAGAGGCCTCGCGTCCGCATGTGCAACCTGTGCACTGCACAGGTAGCAATTTTGTCCCTAACATTTGTACTCTCGATAAATTTATTGTCATTCTTATCCAAATATATATTTGGCTTATGTGCATTTATCATATATTTTGTACAAATTTGACGATTACGACATAATCGTAAAATATGCACAGATTTTTTTAATAGGCGGCCTGTGATATGAAGTAGTCAACTGAAATGCTGCGATGGGGGCGCGTTATATTCTATTCTACGATACCGAAACGACGCCCCGCCACATGTTGCCAGACACGTTCACTTTCAGCCGAGAACGGTTTGCCATGCATCATACACGCATTATTTTGTATGTGTAGGTCATCCGCTCTAACCACAATCGGCGATGTATAGGTAGTCAAAGCGTTCATCGCTGGCAGTGCACGGTTTGGTCCCGATGTAGAAAAGCACATCGGTTTGGTGCCTACCGAGTAGGTACCTTTACCACTTCAAACAGCGCATGCGCGATTGGGTGAAGAGCGCGCAATCAAAACAAAATAGAAAGAGAAACCAGGCTCTCCCAAAGCGTCCCATGGCAAAAGTCCGGCTTTGAATAAGCACATCAGAGCAATAACGTCTTTCATATTGATTGGGATTTTGGCTTATGAAGAATTTTTCGTCATATCCAAAAGATTTAGGAGCTATTCGTATACCATGTGTACAATCTACTTGGTAGAATGGTATGAAGGATGTCCATCTTTCAGACAAATAATTAATGAAAATTGCATGAGCAGATGTGTACGCTGATGGAGGGAATTACACATCAAAGACTGTTTGACTTCTGTCTACGTGGTATGAGAACAGCCCTTCCAAAAGAAAATTATGTATCAAAGGAATTAACTAAAAATAGAATAATTGATATTTGAGGAACGCTTAGGTTATAAACTTCATTGTACAGACCCCATGTTTCTAATATGTATGACATGCTAATTACAAATGTGTATTAGCCGTCTAATCATTCTTAATATATCTCAATTTTCTGGTTAACGTTTCACAATTATTAAGTCTCGTCTCATTGGTTGTCACTAATTTTCAGTGCAAAACGTAAACAAACGAACATAAATTCCATACAAAAATCCAATGTGGCTGATTTGGGGATATTGACAAGTCAGAATAAATGCATCCTGCGTCGGTCTATAGTCTGTCTCTTTCTGTCCTTCGAAACATTGTGATTGTGGTAGCGCACCATCTCGAAACACCACAAACATTAGCATTAGCATTGTTACGGTGTAATTCGTAGATTGCACAACTAGTGATACTCATGTTTTATTTTTGAGATCCTTATCTAGAATGCTATCAGAAATCAAGAAGGGAATGGTCATTGATTCCAGTCTTAAACAAAAAATAACCAAAGCATGAGGATTACTACCCTGGTCACGCCCATCTTCACCGTAACTAGGGAGAGAAAAGGAAGTGTTGATGTGGTACTTACTTCAACGAGAGGCCACTGATTTGAAGCGACACCTCATAAATACCACGGAGTTGGATAATGAGGAAGGTATTCGTTGGGTCAGGATTTGCCTGTAGCTGGCAATGTAACCGTAGATCTTACCCCGTAACACACCGTGTAAAGGTGTCTACCCAGCGTTACGGGTTTATCTCGAAACACCACAAACACTCAATCAAATAATACGGATTTATGTAGTGGTTTGATGCCAATTTTTGTTCCCCCTTAATTTAACGCACTGTCACTTTAAGTTTAATTTGAGTTTATTTCGATATTATTTTTATTACTTTATTTTTGTGAATTTTGATACAGTGATCAGTTCTTCACTTATTTCGATAAATGGGATCGTTTATATTGAATGTGTCATACGCGTTTTTCTCGTAATATTTAACTTCAATTAAACGGTGCACAGGTTGAAGAATTGATCACGCGACGCCTCTGGTGATTAATGATTAAATGTGTCGTCAGTTCAATACAGTGGCGTACCTAAAAGCGTGCCTAAAGGAATGCTGGGAGCAAATAGAAGCGCAAACAATCCAGAACCTTATTACATCAATGCCCAAGCGAATCTTCGAAGTAATCAAGAACAAGGGAGGAGCTACCAAGTACTAAACTATCGACAGTTAAGGCTCAAGACTCCATCACAATGTTTTAAAAATTGATGACTGTATCACTTGTTTGTAATAGTGATGCAATTGGCACGGACAAGTGCAGCAGCGATAAATAAATGTTGTTTACAACTGGGGTGGGTGGCAATGGGGTGGTAAAAATATGCCAGCTGATGCATAATTTTGCCAGACTTGACGAATTGTTTATTTTATATCATAAGACATGTTCAATGAAAAAAAAACAACATTGTTCATGGTGTATCAAATATATGGGTATTTATCGGTTTAAAAATGTTTTATACAACACTTGATATGTAATAGAAGCTTACATACAATGTTTAAATATTTATTTTTGGTTTTATTGTTCAATCCGACAAACAGCAATGATTTTTTCCAATAAATAAATCTGGCAACAATGAAGAGATGATTATTTTCTTGTGTATGCACATCTTTGTTTGCGTGTTGGCTGCCGTATACGTTGTATTGTTCGGATTGGATGAAGTTGCATCGCGTAGATTTTGTACTCACCATTTCACTTATTGCGCTAGTGAATTTGAGTCTTCCGCATTTTATTGCATTCACAATACGTTTGTTAAATTTGTCTCTCACTTCGATTTTTGGCAAGCAGTTTTCGACAGTGTTTGGGCGTGAAGTGAATTAATTGGTAGTCAAGATTGAAGAAAAATGTGAAACTCAGTTAGTGAATATGTTTTAGGAGTGATAAAAGCAAGGAAACAATGGGAAAAAATCAAGTGAGTGTGTATGTGTTCGATCCCAACGTTCGAACTTTAGTATGCGTTCGATGAACATACGAATATCAGCGTTTTTCCAGCAATTTCTCAGTAATTTCTAGTTTTATATTATTATTATTTTTATTATTCAATAATATGGAAATGCCTTGAATATATTATGATGGAGGGTAAGTCCGTAAATAGCCCTAAAATATTGAATTTAGTTCAAAACTGTATTAGTATTAGTGCGGATTCGAATAAAATCATCGTCATAATCGGATTGATTACGGTTTATAGAGTCTTAATGAAAAATTGATTTTTTTAAAACTTTTTTAACGAATGCAACATATTTTTTTTTATTTTTTTCATTGTATAAAGTTTTAAGTAAGATCTGTTTTTGAAGAAGCTATGTTATTTGTTAACACTTCAGATGATAAATAAACTAAAGAAAAAACAAAGTGATTTGTATTTATTTTCAAATGAAAATGTAGCTTATGTTGGTGCGGCTAAACGAATGCGACGCACTAGAGCAGCGGTTCTCAACCTGGGGTATATGTACCCCTGGGGGTACCTTCGCTGGCCCTAGGGGTACAATTCGTAGTACAAAATGCGTAATGGCGGACGTATAACAATCTGAATAAAACTCATTGGTAATATTTTTGATAATTGTGTATTTTTATTTCAAAATTTATATTGTACATAATATGCTAGAAGCGATCAATAAATCACAATTGAATCCTGTCTTCCGCAACCAGCACAATGTATGAAGGGCTGCGGAAAACAAAAAATCAAACGAACAAAACGTCGAAAGAAGAAATTTAAAAATCTTTAATGTAATCTAGATTTAAAGGTTCGGAATCCTTCGTTTGAGAGGCATGAAGGCTTTGAAGTATTCTCAAAGCTAGGTTGCTTCGTTGCAAGAGGGATTAGAAGCATCCTTCATTACGCTTCTCGGAAGCCTTCTTCCAAGAAGCTCGAAGGCCTCTTTTCAAGAGGTATTAAATCTAGTCGCATATCCGCTTGCAGTAACTCTGTAGGTGGGACATAAAGGGTGCTGCTAGGGAAGCCCTCCTTTCAAGAGGTGTGCTCGGGAAGCGCTTCCTTTCTCAAGGAGACTGCAAAAGTCCCTTTCTAGAGGCCGGTAAAAGCCTCCTTTCAAGAAGGCTTCTCAAAAGCCTCCTTCCAAGATGCCTGGAAGCCTCCCTTTTAAGAGATTCGAAAGCCTCTTCAAGATCCTTTCAAGAGGATCGGCAGCCCTTCCAAGAGGCAGGATCAAAAGCGTCTTTCCAAGAGGCTCTGGAAGGCTCCTTTTTCTAAGAGGCGGTCTCAAAAGCCTCCTTTCAAGAAGCTTCCAATTAAAAAGCCCTTCCAAGATGCTTGGAAGCTTCTCCTTTTCCAGTGGTTAGCGAAGGTTGCCTTCTTCAAGAGTGCCTCGTAAGCTCTCCCTTTAAGAGGCCTCCAAGCTTAGCTTTTCTCAAGAAGCCTCAAAAGCCTTCTTTTCTAGGAGAGGCCTGAAAGCCCTCCTTTCTAGAGGTTCAAAAAGCCTCCATTCAAGCAGGGATCGGAAGCCTCCTCATGCTATGAGGCTCGGAAACCCTATTTTCAAGGGGCCCAGAAGCTCTCCTCTTCAGAGGAGGCACAGAAGCTTCCTCCTTTCAAGAGAGACTCCAAAGCATCTTTCGAAGAGCTCTGGAAGCCTTCAAGAGGCTCAAAAAAGCATTTTTCCAAGAAGCTCAGCCTCGAGACCTTCCCTTCCAAGAGGGCCTGGAAATCTTCTTTCTCAAGAGGTGCTCTGGAAGCCTGCTTTCGAGAAGCCCACAAAAGCCCTCCTTTTTTTCTAAAAAGCGCTCGGAAGCGCTTCTTTCAAACGGAGACTCGGAAGCCTCTTTTCAAGAGGCTCGGAAGCCTTCTTCAAAAGGCTCAGGACTCTCAGGAGCCTCCTTTCAAGAAACTCAGGAGCCTCCTTTTCAGGGGCTCAGAAGCCTCCTTTCCTGAGGCTCAGAAGCCTTTTTTCATGAGGCTCAGAAGCTCTTAAGAGACTCTGAACCCTCCTTTCAAGAGGGCCTGGGGAGGATCCTTTGCGCCTCCTGGTCCTCCTGGAAGCTTCCTTTCAAGAAACTTCTTGGAATTCTTCTTTCAAGAGGCTGTGCAAAAGGCCCAAGGGTCCTGTCCTTCTCAGCATAAGAGGTCCTGGTGGAAGCCTCTTATCACGGAGGCGCGGAAGCCTACTTAAAAGGGAATCCAAAAGCTGAAAGGAGCCTCCCCTCTCAAAGGGCTCTGGAATTAAGTTGTTTCCAAGAGGATTGGAAGCCTACTTTCAAGAGGGGGGTACCACCAATTAATGCAAAAGTGCGAAGTTAAGGCAATTCTCAGGAAAAGGTTGAGAACCGCAGCACTAGAGAGAGAGGAGTGCAGCGCAAGCTTTCTTCAGAATTGAAACACTGACACATTTAGCCATCGGGATGACGGTTCTCAAAAAGTTTATAGAGGCCGTACACTAATTACATAAGGACTTAGGGGAGGGAGTCTACCTTTGTCTCGCGCTTCATACAGAACAAAGAGAGAAAGGTTTGGAAAACTCGACAACTCCTTTACGTAATTTGAAAAAAGTCCCGGGTTAAACCCGAGTCAAAAAGTATCCACATTATGCGTTATATGATTATGTTCCTTTCCGACGGTAGTCATGATCTAACATTTTTCGGCATAGAAAATACCACCGGCACCAACTGAGATTGAGTCGAAGCACACTGGAATGAAAAGCAGGCATCCCGAGCTGCAGAAGTCAGACAAAAACTTGATTGTGACTGAATCTGGTCACATATCAGTTGCAGTTATCTATGTGGAAGATGTGTGCTGCTAGGAATGCTAGCGACGCGATTTGTTAACCCTTGGCAACCATTATTTTATAGCTCCTGTGTCAGAATTCTTCTAGCCACATCGCTTTGTGAATGATAAACAATAAGCAATCGGTATACGCACTTGACCACTCTAGGCATGAACAATGACTACCGTCGTCGGGAGTGACAATGGGTCAAATGGGGATGAGAATGGGTCACTGTTTTCAACTACTTAAAATGCTTGTAGAATGGATTAAACGTCATCTGAGGTGCAAAAGACTAAAATATAAGAGACCTTTTTGAACGATTTTTGTTTCACGACCTCCAGGCTGCCGGTGAGAGCGATGACCCATTCTCACCCCCCAGACCCATTGTCACCCCCGATGTCGGTAGCCCAAAACGGGCTTTGGGTCTTTGCAGCTATGCATAATTTTGCTGAGCTACGCTGACGTGAAAAACATAGTTGTCCCGTGTCGTTATTTTACGATGCCATTCCCACTGTGCTGGTGGTGTCGCATTTGCTGACAAGTTATTTCTCTATCAAATATCATGGCTAGGCCTGTCTGCAATCCTTTTTAGTTTTTAAATCCATTGATGAGTTCTTTTGTTGGTCATCAGGGCAGCAAGAAGGCCATCCGCTAGAAACGACATGGGACAACTATGCTTGGGACGGCAGTACGGAAGGCCTGGATGCACATCGCAGCGTTAGAATATTTGTTTTTCTAGTTTTCAATCCATAATTCTCAATTTTCAAAAGCGCCAACATATTATTGAGAACAGGAGAGCAAATTTTAGAATCTGATATCTAGATCCGTTTCATTCCTGGAATTTCAATAAAAATGCAAAGTTTTACCCATAATTTTTTAAACATTTGCTAGAAATAATAAAAAGTTCAGAATTTTAAAAGTTCTTTCTCTTTACATTATATTCAAGGATACTTCGCTGTCAAGCTAGCAAGGCTTTAAACTGCTAGCACGATAAAACTCTTATGCCCAGAGAGGTCGAAATAAATCCAGATCGGATTATGATTCGAATCCAGCTTTCTTTGCCATGATTTTGCATTAGAAGTCTGAAAGTTTATTTTTAGTTATTTTTAGTTTTAGTTATTTTTAGAAAACATCAAACATCTCTTTTTCATGTTATGCTTCAGACTTCAGATTATCTTATTGCTTAGACGCTTCCAAGAA